>NW_026558967.1:300000-390722 GCF_026930045.1 Uloborus diversus
AATGACTGACTGACTGAGACTAAATGACTGACTGCTTGACTGCCTGGCTGAAGGACTAACTGACTGACTGAGTGACTGACTGACTGGACTGACTGACTGAGACTGAGTGACTGAGTGCTTGACTGATTGACTGTCAGACTGACTGACTGACTTCGCAAAAGGGAAAAATAAAAAAAAAAGAATTATAAAATTAGAAAAAAATATTTGCATTTAAGATTTCCTTTCCGGCCGGGACTCGAACCCAGTACCACGCGCTAGGAACCCAACGGTCTAGCCATTAGGCTATCGGAGCTCTGTCGATGGAAGTCTTAAATATAATAAAAACAAAAAATGCACCTTGGTAATTATTGATTCAAACACTTTGAAATTTACAGGTCGAATAATTAAACTGACTCAGAATTTTTCTCCCTACATAAATAATCAATATTCGCAAAAGAGAAAAATTAAAAAAAAAAGAAGAAGAAATTTCAAATTAGAAACTAAAAGTATACATTGAAGATTTTCGTTCAGGCTGGGACTCGAACCCAGGGCCACTCGCTTGGAAGCCTAACACTCTAGCCATTAGTCTATGGGAGCTCTGTCGGTGGGAGTTTTAAATATAATAAAAACAAAAAATGCACCTTGGTAATTGTTTATTTAAACACTTTGAAATCTTCGTGTCGAAAAATTAAACTGACTCAGAATTTTCTTCCCTACATAAATAATCAATAGTTGCAAAGGAAAGAAATTGAAAAAAAAAGAATTTTCAAATTAGAAAAGAAATATATACATTGAAGATATTCGCTCCGGCTGGGACTCGAACCCAGGCCACTCGCTTGGAAGACCAGCGGTCTAGCCATTAGGCTATCGGAGTTCTGTCGAGCGGAGTCTTACTGCCTGACTGACAGACTGACTCACTGACTGACAGATACTGACTGACTGACTCACTGACTGACCGAGACTGACTGACTAACTGCCTGACTGACTGAGACTGGACTGACTGACTGACTGACTGACTAACTGACTGACTGAGACTGACTGACTGACTGCTTGACTCTCTGACTGGCTATTTCACTGACTGACTGAATGACTAACTGACTGACTGACACTGACGGACTGACTGCTTGACTACCTGACTGACTGCTTGACTACCTGACTGACTGCTTGACTGACTAACTGACTGGACAGGACTGACCGACTGACTGACTGACAGACTGACTGAATAAGGATGACTGACAGACTGACTGAATAAGGCTGACTGACTGACTGACTGACAGACTGACTGAATAAGGCTGACCGACTGACTGACTGCCTGACTGACTGACTGACTGAATAACTGACTGACTGACTGACCGAGACTGACTGACTGACTGACTGAGACTGGACTGGACTGACTGACTGACTGACTGACTGAGACTGACTGACTGCTTTAGTGACTAACTGACTGCACAGGACTGACCGACTGACTGACTGACTGACTACCTGACTGACTGACTGACTGAATGACTGACTGACTGAGACTAAATGACTGACTGCTTGACTGACTGGCTGAAGGACTAACTGACTGACTGAGTGACTGACTGACTGGACTGACTGACTGAGACTGAATGACTGAGTGCTTGACTGATTGACTGTCAGACTGACTGACTGACTTCGAAAAAGGGAAAAATAAAAAAAAAGAATTATAAAAAAATATTTGCATTTAAGATTTCCTTTCCGGCCGGGACTCGAACCCAGTACCACGCGCTAGGAACCCAACGGTCTAGCCATTAGGCTATCGGAGCTCTGTCGATGGAAGTCTTAAATATAATAAAAACAAAAAATGCACCTTGGTAATTATTGATTCAAACACTTTGAAATTTACAGGTCGAATAATTAAACTGACTCAGAATTTTTCTCCCTACATAAATAATCAATATTCGCAAAAGAGAAAAATTAAAAAAAAAGAAGAAGGAATTTCAAATTAGAAACTAAAAGTATACATTGAAGATTTTCGTTCAGGCTGGGACTCGAACCCAGGGCCACTCGCTTGGAAGCCTAACACTCTAGCCATTAGTCTATGGGAGCTCTGTCGGTTGGAGTTTTAAATATAATAAAAACAAAAAATGCACCTTGGTAATTGTTTATTTAAACACTTTGAAATCTTCGTGTCGAAAAATTAAACTGACTCAGAATTTTCTTCCCTACATAAATAATCAATAATTGCAAAGGAAAGAAATTGAAAAAAAAAGAATTTTCAAATTAGAAAAGAAATATATACATTGAAGATATTCGCTCCGGCTTGGACTCGAACCCAGGCCACTCGCTTGGAAGACCAGCGGTCTAGCCATTAGGCTATCGGAGTTCTGTCGAGCGGAGACTTACTGCCTGACTGATACTGACTGACTGACAGACTGACTCACTGACTGACTGATACTGACTGACTGACTCACTGACTGACCGAGACTGACTGACTAACTGCCTGACTGACTGAGACTGGACTGACTGACTGACTGACTGACTGACTGACTAACTGACTGACTGAGACTGACTGACTGACTGCTTGACTCTCTGACTGGCTATTTCACTGACTGACTGAATGACTAAATGACTGACTGACACTGACTGACTGACTGCTTGACTACCTGACTGACTGCTTGACTGACTAACTGACTGGACAGGACTGACCGACTGACTGACTGACAGACTGACTGAATAAGGATGACTGACAGACTGACTGAATAAGGCTGACTGACTGACTGACTGACAGACTGACTGAATAAGGCTGACCGACTGACTGACTGCCTGACTGACTGACTGACTGAATGACTGACTGACTGACTGACCGAGACTGACTGACTGACTGACTGAGACTGGACTGGACTGACTGACTGACTGACTGACTAAGACTGACTGACTGCTTTAGTGACTAACTGACTGGACAGGACTGACCGACTGACTGACTGACAGACTGACTGAATAAGGATGACTGACAGACTGACTGAATAAGGCTGACTGACTGACTGACTGACAGACTGACTGAATAAGGCTGACCGACTGACTGACTGCCTGACTGACTGACTGACTGAATGACTGACTGACTGACTGACCGAGACTGACTGAATGACTGACTGAGACTGGACTGGACTGACTGACTGACTGACTGACTGAGACTGACTGACTGCTTTAGTGACTAACTGACTGCACAGGACTGACCGACTGACTGACTTACTGACTGCCTGACTGACTGACTGACTGAATGAGTGACTGACTGAGACTAAATGACTGACTGCTTGACTGACTGGCTGAAGGACTAACTGACTGACTGAGTGACTGACTGACTGGACTGACTGACTGAGACTGAATGACTGAGTGCTTGACTGATTGACTGTCAGACTGACTGACTGACTTCGAAAAAGGGAAAAATAAAAAAAAAGAATTATAAAATTAGAAAAAAATATTTGCATTTAAGATTTCCTTTCCGGCCGGGACTCGAACCCAGTACCACGCGCTAGGAACCCAACGGTCTAGCCATTAGGCTATCGGAGCTCTGTCGATGGAAGTCTTAAATATAATAAAAACAAAAAATGCACCTTGGTAATTATTGATTCAAACACTTTGAAATTTACAGGTCGAATAATTAAACTGACTCAGAATTTTTCTCCCTACATAAATAATCAATATTCGCAAAAGAGAAAAATTAAAAAAAAAAAGAAGAAGGAATTTCAAATTAGAAACTAAAAGTATACATTGAAGATTTTCGTTCAGGCTGGGACTCGAACCCAGGGCCACTCGCTTGGAAGCCTAACACTCTAGCCATTAGTCTATGGGAGCTCTGTCGGTGGGAGTTTTAAATATAATAAAAACAAAAAATGCACCTTGGTAATTGTTTATTTAAACACTTTGAAATCTTCGTGTCGAAAAATTAAACTGACTCAGAATTTTCTTCCCTACATAAATAATCAATAATTGCAAAGGAAAGAAATTGAAAAAAAAAAGAATTTTCAAATTATAAAAGAAATATATACATTGAAGATATTCGCTCCGGCTGGGACTCGAACCCAGGCCACTCGCTTGGAAGACCAGCGGTCTAGCCATTAGGCTATCGGAGTTCTGTCGAGCGGAGTCTTACTGCCTGACTGATACTGCCTGACTGACAGACTGACTCACTGACTGACTGATACTGACTGACTGACTCACTGACTGACCGAGACTGGCTGACTAACTGCCTGACTGACTGACTGACTGACTGACAGACTAACTGACTGACTGAGACTGACTGACTGACTGCTTGACTCTCTGACTGGCTATTTCACTGACTGACTGAATGACTAAATGACTGACTGACACTGACTGACTGACTGCTTGACTACCTGACTGACTGCTTGACTGACTAACTGACTGGACAGGACTGACCGACTGACTGACTGACAGACTGACTGAATAAGGATGACTGACAGACTGACTGAATAAGGCTGACTGACTGACTGACTGACAGACTGACTGAATAAGGCTGACCGACTGACTGACTGCCTGACTGACTGACTGACTGAATGACTGACTGACTGATTGACCGAGACTGACTGACTGACTGACTGAGACTGGACTGGACTGACTGACTGACTGACTGACTGAGACTGACTGACTGCTTTAGTGACTAACTGACTGCACAGGACTGACCGACTGACTGACTGACTGACTGCCTGACTGACTGACTGACTGAATGACTGACTGACTGAGACTAAATGACTGACTGCTTGACTGACTGGCTGAAGGACTAACTGACTGACTGAGTGACTGACTGACTGACTGAGACTGAATGACTGAGTGCTTGACTGATTGACTGTCAGACTGACTGACTGACTTCGCAAAAGGGAAAAATAAAAAAAAAAAAGAATTTAAAATTAGAAAAAAATATTTGCATTTAAGATTTCCTTTCCGGCCGGGACTCGAACCCAGTACCACGCGCTAGGAGCCCAACGGTCTAGCCATTAGGCTATCGGAGCTCTGTCGATGGAAGTCTTAAATATAATAAAAACAAAAAATGCACCTTGGTAATTATTGATTCAAACACTTTGAAATTTACAGGTCGAATAATTAAACTGACTCAGAATTTTTCTCCCTACATAAATAATCAATATTCGCAAAAGAGAAAAATTAAAAAAAAAAGAAGAAGAAATTTCAAATTAGAAACTAAAAGTATACATTGAAGATTTTCGTGCAGGCTGGGACTCGAACCCAGGGCCACTCGCTTGGAAGCCTAACACTCTAGCCATTAGTCTTTGGGAGCTCTGTCGGTGGGAGTTTTAAATATAATAAAAACAAAAAATGCACCTTGGTAATTGTTTATTTAAACACTTTGAAATCTTCGTGTCGAAAAATTAAACTGACTCAGAATTTTCTTCCCTACATAAATAATCAATAATTGCAAAGGAAAGAAATTGAAAAAAAAAGAATTTTCAAATTAGAAAAGAAATATATACATTGAAGATATTCGCTCCGGCTGGGACTCGAACCCAGGCCACTCGCTTGGAAGACCAGCGGTCTAGCCATTAGGCTATCGGAGTTCTGTCGTGCGGAGTCTTACTGCCTGACTGATACTGCCTGACTGACAGACTGACTCACTGACTGACTGATACTGACTGACTGACTCACTGACTGACCGAGACTGACTGACTAACTGCCTGACTGACTGAGACTGGACTGACTGACTGACTGACTGACTGACTGACTAACTGACTGACTGAGACTGACTGACTGACTGCTTGACTCTCTGACTGGCTATTTCGCTGACTGACTGAATGACTAAATGACTGACTGACACTGACTGACTGCTTGACTACCTGACTGACTGCTTGACTGACTAACTGACTGGACAGGACTGACCGACTGACTGACTGACAGACTGACTGAATAAGGCTGACTGACTGACTGACTGACAGACTGACTGAATAAGGCTGACCGACTGACTGAATAAGGCTGACCGACTGACTGACTGCCTGACTGACTGACTGACTGAATGACTGACTGACTGACAGACCGAGACTGACTGACTGACTGACTGAGACTGGACTGGACTGACTGACTGACTGACTGACTGAGACTGACTGACGGCTTTAGTGACTAACTGACTGCACAGGACTGACCGACTGACTGACTGACTGACTGCCTGACTGACTGACTGACTGAATGACTGACTGACTGAGACTAAATGACTGACTGCTTGACTGCCTGGCTGAAGGACTAACTGACTGACTGAGTGACTGACTGACTGGACTGACTGACTGAGACTGAGTGACTGAGTGCTTGACTGATTGCCTGTCAGACTGACTGACTGACTTCGCAAAAGGGAAAAATAAAAAAAAAAAGAATTATAAAATTAGAAAAAAATATTTGCATTTAAGATTTCCTTTCCGGCCGGGACTCGAACCCAGTACCACGCGCTAGGAACCCAACGGTCTAGCCATTAGGCTATCGGAGCTTTGTCGATGGAAGTCTTAAATATAATAAAAACAAAAAATGCACCTTGGTAATTATTGATTCAAACACTTTGAAATTTACAGGTCGAATAATTAAACTGACTCAGAATTTTTCTCCCTACATAAATAATCAATATTCGCAAAAGAGAAAAATTAAAAAAAAAAGAAGAAGAAATTTCAAATTAGAAACTGAAAGTATACATTGAAGATTTTCGTTCAGGCTGGGACTCGAACCCAGGGCCACTCGCTTGGAAGCCTAACACTCTAGCCATTAGTCTATGGGAGCTCTGTCGGTGGGAGTTTTAAATATAATAAAAACAAAAAATGCACCTTGGTAATTGTTTATTTAAACACTTTGAAATCTTCGTGTCGAAAAATTAAACTGACTCAGAATTTTCTTCCCTACATAAATAATCAATAATTGCAAAGGAAAGAAATTGAAAAAAAAAGAATTTTCAAATTAGAAAAGAAATATATACATTGAAGATATTCGCTCCGGCTGGGACTCGAACCCAGGCCACTCGCTTGGAAGACCAGCGGTCTAGCCATTAGGCTATCGGAGTTCTGTCGTGCGGAGTCTTACTGCCTGACTGATACTGCCTGACTGACAGACTGACTCACTGACTGACTGATACTGACTGACTGACTCACTGACTGACCGAGACTGACTGACTAACTGCCTGACTGACTGAGACTGGACTGACTGACTGACTGACTGACTGACTGACTAACTGACTGACTGAGACTGACTGACTGACTGCTTGACGCTCTGACTGGCTATTTCACTGACTGACTGAATGACTAAATGACTGACTGACACTGACTGACTGACTGCTTGACTACCTGACTGACTGCTTGACTGACTAACTGACTGGACAGGACTGACCGACTGACTGACTGACAGACTGACTGAATAAGGATGACTGACAGACTGACTGAATAAGGCTGACTGACTGACTGACTGACAGACTGACTGAATAAGGCTGACCGACTGACTGACTGCCTGACTGACTGACTGACTGAATGACTGACTGACTGACTGACCGAGACTGACTGACTGACTGACTGAGACTGGACTGGACTGACTGACTGACTGACTGACTGAGACTGACTGACTGCTTTAGTGACTAACTGACTGCACAGGACTGACCGACTGACTGACTGACTGACTGCCTGACTGACTGACTGACTGAATGACTGACTGACTGAGACTAAATGACTGACTGCTTGACTGACTGGCTGAAGGACTAACTGACTGACTGAGTGACTGACTGACTGGACTGACTGACTGAGACTGAATGACTGAGTGCTTGACTGATTGACTGTCAGACTGACTGACTGACTTCGCAAAAGGGAAAAATAAAAAAAAAGAATTATAAAATTAGAAAAAAATATTTGCATTTAAGATTTCCTTTCCGGCCGGGACTCGAACCCAGTACCACGCGCTAGGAACCCAACGGTCTAGCCATTAGGCTATCGGAGCTCTGTCGATGGAAGTCTTAAATATAATAAAAACAAAAAATGCACCTTGGTAATTATTGATTCAAACACTTTGAAATTTACAGGTCGAATAATTAAACTGACTCAGAATTTTTCTCCCTACATAAATAATCAATATTCGCAAAAGAGAAAAATTAAAAAAAAAAGAAGAAGGAATTTCAAATTAGAAACTAAAAGTATACATTGAAGATTTTCGTTCAGGCTGGGACTCGAACCCAGGGCCACTCGCTTGGAAGCCTAACACTCTAGCCATTAGTCTATGGGAGCTCTGTCGGTGGGAGTTTTAAATATAATAAAAACAAAAAATGCACCTTGGTAATTGTTTATTTAAACACTTTGAAATCTTCGTGTCGAAAAATTAAACTGACTCAGAATTTTCTTCCCTACATAAATAATCAATAATTGCAAAGGAAAGAAATTGAAAAAAAAAAAGAATTTTCAAATTAGAAAAGAAATATATACATTGAAGATATTCGCTCCGGCTGGGACTCGAACCCAGGCCACTCGCTTGGAAGACCAGCGGTCTAGCCATTAGGCTATCGGAGTTCTGTCGAGCGGAGTCTTACTGCCTGACTGATACTGCCTGACTGACAGACTGACTGATACTGACTGACTGACTCACTGACTGACCGAGACTGACTGACTAACTGCCTGACTGACTGAGACTGGACTGACTGACTGACTGACTGACTGACTGACTAACTGACTGACTGAGACTGACTGACTGACTGCTTGACTCTCTGACTGGCTATTTCGCTGACTGACTGAATGACTAAATGACTGACTGACACTGACTGACTGCTTGACTACCTGACTGACTGCTTGACTGACTAACTGACTGGACAGGACTGACCGACTGACTGACTGACAGACTGACTGAATAAGGCTGACTGACTGACTGACTGACAGACTGACTGAATAAGGCTGACCGACTGACTGAATAAGGCTGACCGACTGACTGACTGCCTGACTGACTGACTGACTGAATGACTGACTGACTGACAGACCGAGACTGACTGACTGACTGACTGAGACTGGACTGGACTGACTGACTGACTGACTGACTGAGACTGACTGACGGCTTTAGTGACTAACTGACTGCACAGGACTGACCGACTGACTGACTGACTGACTGCCTGACTGACTGACTGACTGAATGACTGACTGACTGAGACTAAATGACTGACTGCTTGACTGACTGGCTGAAGGACTAACTGACTGACTGAGTGACTGACTGACTGGACTGACTGACTGAGACTGAATGACTGAGTGCTTGACTGATTGACTGTCAGACTGACTGACTGACTTCGCAAAAGGGAAAAATAAAAAAAAAAGAATTATAAAATTAGAAAAAAATATTTGCATTTAAGATTTCCTTTCCGGCCGGGACTCGAACCCAGTACCACGCGCTAGGAACCCAGCGGTCTAGCCATTAGGCTATTGGAGCTCTGTCGGTGGAAGTCTTAAATATAATAAAAACAAAAAATGCACCTTGGTAATTATTGATTCAAACACTTTGAAATTTACAGGTCGAATAATTAAACTGACTCAGAATTTTTCTCCCTACATAAATAATCAATATTCGCAAAAGAGAAAAATTAAAAAAAAAAAGAAGAAGAAATTTCAAATTAGAAACTAAAAGTATACATTGAAGATTTTCGTTCAGGCTGGGACTCGAACCCAGGGCCACTCGCTTGGAAGCCTAACACTCTAGCCATTTGTCTATGGGAGCTCTGTCGGTGGGAGTTTTAAATATAATAAAAACAAAAAATGCACCTTGGTAATTGTTTATTTAAACACTTTGAAATCTTCGTGTCGAAAAATTAAACTGACTTAGAATTTTCTTCCCTACATAAATAATCAATAATTGCAAAGGAAAGAAATTGAAAAAAAAAAGAATTTTCAAATTAGAAAAGAAATATATACATTGAAGATATTCGCTCCGGCTGGGACTCGAACCCAGGCCACTCGCTTGGAAGACCAGCGGTCTAGCCATTAGGCTATCGGAGTTCTGTCGAGCGGAGTCTTACTGCCTGAACGATACTGCCTGACTGACAGACTGACTCACTGACTGACTGATACTGACTGACTGACTCACTGACTGACCGAGACTGACTGACTAACAGCCTGACTGACTGAGACTGGACTGACTGACTGACTGACTGACTGACTGACTAACTGACTGACTGAGACTGACTGACTGACTGCTTGACTCTCTGACTGGCTATTTCACTGACTGACTGAATGACTAAATGACTGACTGACACTGACTGACTGACTGCTTGACTACCTGACTGACTGCTTGACTGACTAACTGACTGGACAGGACTGACCGACTGACTGACTGACAGACTGACTGAATAAGGCTGACTGACTGACTGACTGACAGACTGACTGAATAAGGCTGACCGACTGACTGAATAAGGCTGACCGACTGACTGACTGCCTGACTGACTGACTGACTGAATGACTGACTGACTGACTGACCGAGACTGACTGACTGACTGACTGAGACTGGACTGGACTGCCTGACTGACTGACTGACTGAATGACTGACTGACTGAGACTAAATGACTGACTGCTTGACTGCCTGGCTGAAGGACTAACTGACTGACTGAGTGACTGACTGACTGGACTGACTGACTGAGACTGAGTGACTGAGTGCTTGACTGATTGCCTGTCAGACTGACTGACTGACTTCGCAAAAGGGAAAAATAAAAAAAAAAGAATTATAAAATTAGAAAAAAATATTTGCATTTAAGATTTCCTTTCCGGCCGGGACTCGAACCCAGTACCACGCGCTAGGAACCCAACGGTCTAGCCATTAGGCTATCGGAGCTTTGTCGATGGAAGTCTTAAATATAATAAAAACAAAAAATGCACCTTGGTAATTATTGATTCAAACACTTTGAAATTTACAGGTCGAATAATTAAACTGACTCAGAATTTTTCTCCCTACATAAATAATCAATATTCGCAAAAGAGAAAAATTAAAAAAAAAAGAAGAAGAAATTCCAAATTAGAAACTGAAAGTATACATTGAAGATTTTCGTTCAGGCTGGGACTCGAACCCAGGGCCACTCGCTTGGAAGCCTAACACTCTAGCCATTAGTCTATGGGAGCTCTGTCGGTGGGAGTTTTAAATATAATAAAAACAAAAAATGCACCTTGGTAATTGTTTATTTAAACACTTCGAAATCTTCGTGTCGAAAAATTAAACTGACTCAGAATTTTCTTCCCTACATAAATAATCAATAGTTGCAAAGGAAAGAAATTGAAAAAAAAAAGAATTTTCAAATTAGAAAAGAAATATATACATTGAAGATATTCGCTCCGGCTAGGACTCGAACCCAGGCCACTCGCTTGGAAGACCAGCGGTCTAGCCATTAGGCTATCGGAGTTCTGTCGAGCGGAGTCTTACTGCCTGACTGAAACTGCCTGACTGACAGACTGACTCACTGACTGACTGATACTGACTGAGTGACTCACTGACTGACCGAGACTGACTGACTAACTGCCTGACTGACTGAGACTGGACTGACTGACTGACTGACTGACTGACTGACTAACTGACTGACTGAGACTGACTGACTGACTGCTTGACTCTCTGACTGGCTATTTCACTGACTGACTGAATGACTAAATGACTGACTGACACTGACTGACTGACTGCTTGACTACCTGACTGACTGCTTGACTGACTAACTGACTGGACAGGACTGACCGACTGACTGACTGACAGACTGACTGAATAAGGATGACTGACAGACTGACTGAATAAGGCTGACTGACTGACTGACTGACAGACTGACTGAATAAGGCTGACCGACTGACTGACTGCCTGACTGACTGACTGACTGAATGACTGACTGACTGACTGACTGACTGACAGACTGACTGAATAAGGCTGACCGACTGACTGACTGCCTGACTGACTGACCGAGACTGACTGACTGACTGAGACTGGACTGGACTGACTGACTGACTGACTGACTGAGACTGACTGACTGCTTTAGTGACTAACTGACTGCACAGGACTGACCGACTGACTGACTGACTGACTGCCTGACTGACTGACTGACTGAATGACTGACTGACTGAGACTAAATGACTGACTGCTTGACTGACTAGCTGAAGGACTAACTGACTGACTGAGTGACTGACTGACTGGACTGACTGACTGAGACTGAATGACTGAGTGCTTGACTGATTGACTGTCAGACTGACTGACTGACTTCGAAAAAGGGAAAAATAAAAAAAAAAGAATTATAAAATTAGAAAAAAATATTTGCATTTAAGATTTCCTTTCCGGCCGGGATTCGAACCCAGTACCACGCGCTAGGAACCCAACGGTCTAGCCATTAGGCTATCGGAGCTCTGTCGATGGAAGTCTTAAATATAATAAAAACAAAAAATGCACCTTGGTAATTATTGATTCAAACACTTTGAAATTTACAGGTCGAATAATTAAACTGACTCAGAATTTTTCTCCCTACATAAATAATCAATATTCGCAAAAGAGAAAAATTAAAAAAAAAAGAAGAAGGAATTTCAAATTAGAAACTAAAAGTATACATTGAAGCTTTTCGTTCAGGCTGGGACTCGAACCCAGGGCCACTCGCTTGGAAGCCTAACACTCTAGCCATTAGTCTATGGGAGCTCTGTCGGTGGGAGTTTTAAATATAATAAAAACAAAAAATGCACCTTGGTAATTGTTTATTTAAACACTTTGAAATCTTCGTGTCGAAAAATTAAACTGACTCAGAATTTTCTTCCCTACATAAATAATCAATAATTGCAAAGGAAAGAAATTGAAAAAAAAAAGAATTTTCAAATTAGAAAAGAAATATATACATTGAAGATATTCGCTCCGGCTGGGACTCGAACCCAGGCCACTCGCTTGGAAGACCAGCGGTCTAGCCATTAGGCTATCGGAGTTCTGTCGAGCGGAGTCTTACTGCCTGACTGATACTGCCTGACTGACAGACTGACTCACTGACTGACTGATACTGACTGACTGACTCACTGACTGACCGAGACTGACTGACTAACTGCCTGACTGACTGAGACTGGACTGACTGACTGACTGACTGACTGACTGACTGACTGACTAACTGACTGACTGAGACTGACTGACTGAGACTGACTGACTGACTGCTTGACTCTCTGACTGGCTATTTCACTGACTGACTGAATGACTAAATGACTGACTGACACTGACTGACTGACTGCTTGACTACCTGACTGACTGCTTGACTGACTAACTGACTGGACAGGACTGACCGACTGACTGACTGACAGACTGACTGAATAAGGATGACTGACAGACTGACTGAATAAGGCTGACTGACTGACTGACTGACAGACTGACTGAATAAGGCTGACCGACTGACTGACTGCCTGACTGACTGACTGACTGAATGACTGACTGACTGACTGACCGAGACTGACTGACTGACTGACTGACTGAGACTGGACTGGACTGACTGACTGACTGACTGACTGAGACTGACTGACTGCTTTAGTGACTAACTGACTGCACAGGACTGACCGACTGACTGACTGACTGACTGCCTGACTGACTGACTGACTGAATGACTGACTGACTGAGACTAAATGACTGACTGCTTGACTGACTGGCTGAAGGACTAACTGACTGACTGAGTGACTGACTGACTGGACTGACTGACTGAGACTGAATGACTGAGTGCTTGACTGATTGACTGTCAGACTGACTGACTGACTTCGCAAAAGGGAAAAATAAAAAAAAAAGAATTATAAAATTAGAAAAAAATATTTGCATTTAAGATTTCCTTTCCGGCCGGGACTCGAACCCAGTACCACGCGCTAGGAGCCCAACGGTCTAGCCATTAGGCTATCGGAGCTCTGTCGATGGAAGTCTTAAATATAATAAAAACAAAAAATGCACCTTGGTAATTATTGATTCAAACACTTTGAAATTTACAGGTCGAATAATTAAACTGACTCAGAATTTTTCTCCCTACATAAATAATCAATATTCGCAAAAGAGAAAAATTAAAAAAAAAGAAGAAGGAATTTCAAATTAGAAACTAAAAGTATACATTGAAGATTTTCGTTCAGGCTGGGACTCGAACCCAGGGCCACTCGCTTGGAAGCCTAACACTCTAGCCATTAGTCTATGGGAGCTCAGTCGGTGGGAGTTTTAAATATAATAAAAACAAAAAATGCACCTTGGTAATTGTTTATTTAAACACTTTGAAATCTTCGTGTCGAAAAATTAAACTGACTCAGAATTTTCTTCCCTACATAAATAATCAATAATTGCAAAGGAAAGAAATTGAAAAAAAAAAGAATTTTCAAATTAGAAAAGAAATATATACATTGAAGATATTCGCTCCGGCTGGGACTCGAACCCAGGCCACTCGCTTGGAAGACCAGCGGTCTAGCCATTAGGCTATCGGAGTTCTGTCGAGCGGAGTCTTACTGCCTGACTGATACTGACTGACTGACTCACTGACTGACCGAGACTGACTGACTAACTGCCTGACTGACTGAGACTGGACTGACTGACTGACTGACTGACTGACTGACTAACTGACTGACTGACTGACTGCTTGACTCTCTGACTGGCTATTTCACTGACTGACTGAATGACTAAATGACTGACTGACACTGACTGACTGACTGCTTGACTACCTGACTGACTGCTTGACTGACTAACTGACTGGACAGGACTGACCGACTGACTGACTGACAGACTGACTGAATAAGGATGACTGACAGACTGACTGAATAAGGCTGACTGACTGACTGACTGACAGACTGACTGAATAAGGCTGACCGACTGACTGACTGCCTGACTGACTGACTGACTGAATGACTGACTGACTGACTGACCGAGACTGACTGACTGACTGACTGACTGAGACTGGACTGGACTGACTGACTGACTGACTGACTGACTGACTGACTGAGACTGACTGACTGCTTTAGTGACTAACTGACTGCACAGGACTGACCGACTGACTGACTGACTGACTGCCTGACTGACTGACTGACTGAATGACTGACTGACTGAGACTAAATGACTGACTGCTTGACTGACTGGCTGAAGGACTAACTGACTGACTGAGTGACTGACTGACTGGACTGACTGACTGAGACTGAATGACTGAGTGCTTGACTGATTGACTGTCAGACTGACTGACTGACTTCGCAAAAGGGAAAAATAAAAAAAAAAGAATTATAAAATTAGAAAAAAATATTTGCATTTAAGATTTCCTTTCCGGCCGGGACTCGAACCCAGTACCACGCGCTAGGAGCCCAACGGTCTAGCCATTAGGCTATCGGAGCTCTGTCGATGGAAGTCTTAAATATAATAAAAACAAAAAATGCACCTTGGTAATTATTGATTCAAACACTTTGAAATTTACAGGTCGAATAATTAAACTGACTCAGAATTTTTCTCCCTACATAAATAATCAATATTCGCAAAAGAGAAAAATTAAAAAAAAAGAAGAAGGAATTTCAAATTAGAAACTAAAAGTATACATTGAAGATTTTCGTTCAGGCTGGGACTCGAACCCAGGGCCACTCGCTTGGAAGCCTAACACTCTAGCCATTAGTCTATGGGAGCTCAGTCGGTGGGAGTTTTAAATATAATAAAAACAAAAAATGCACCTTGGTAATTGTTTATTTAAACACTTTGAAATCTTCGTGTCGAAAAATTAAACTGACTCAGAATTTTCTTCCCTACATAAATAATCAATAATTGCAAAGGAAAGAAATTGAAAAAAAAAAGAATTTTCAAATTAGAAAAGAAATATATACATTGAAGATATTCGCTCCGGCTGGGACTCGAACCCAGGCCACTCGCTTGGAAGACCAGCGGTCTAGCCATTAGGCTATCGGAGTTCTGTCGAGCGGAGTCTTACTGCCTGACTGATACTGACTGACTGACTCACTGACTGACCGAGACTGACTGACTAACTGCCTGACTGACTGAGACTGGACTGACTGACTGACTGACTGACTGACTGACTAACTGACTGACTGACTGACTGCTTGACTCTCTGACTGGCTATTTCACTGACTGACTGAATGACTAAATGACTGACTGACACTGACTGACTGACTGCTTGACTACCTGACTGACTGCTTGACTGACTAACTGACTGGACAGGACTGACCGACTGACTGACTGACAGACTGACTGAATAAGGATGACTGACAGACTGACTGAATAAGGCTGACTGACTGACTGACTGACAGACTGACTGAATAAGGCTGACCGACTGACTGACTGCCTGACTGACTGACTGACTGAATGACTGACTGACTGACTGACCGAGACTGACTGACTGACTGACTGACTGAGACTGGACTGGACTGACTGACTGACTGACTGACTGAGACTGACTGACTGCTTTAGTGACTAACTGACTGCACAGGACTGACCGACTGACTGACTGACTGACTGCCTGACTGACTGACTGACTGAATGACTGACTGACTGAGACTAAATGACTGACTGCTTGACTGACTGCATGAAGGACTAACTGACTGACTGAGTGACTGACTGACTGGACTGACTGACTGAGACTGAATGACTGAGTGCTTGACTGATTGACTGTCAGACTGACTGACTGACTTCGCAAAAGGGAAAAATAAAAAAAAAGAATTATAAAATTAGAAAAAAATATTTGCATTTAAGATTTCCTTTCCGGCCGGGACTCGAACCCAGTACCACGCGCTAGAAACCCAACGGTCTAGCCATTAGGCTATCGGAGCTCTGTCGATGGAAGTCTTAAATATAAGAAAAACAAAAAATGCACCTTGGTAATTATTGATTCAAACACTTTGAAATTTACAGGTCGAATAATTAAACTGACTCAGAATTTTTCTCCCTACATAAATAATCAATATTCGCAAAAGAGAAAAATTAAAAAAAAAAGAAGAAGGAATTTCAAATTAGAAACTAAAAGTATACATTGAAGATTTTCGTTCAGGCTGGGACTCGAACCCAGGGCCACTCGCTTGGAAGCCTAACACTCTAGCCATTAGTCTATGGGAGCTATGCCGGTGGGAGTTTTAAATATAATAAAAACAAAAAATGCACCTTGGTAATTGTTTATTTAAACACTTTGAAATCTTCGTGTCGAAAAATTAAACTGACTCAGAATTTTCTTCCCTACATAAATAATCAATAATTGCAAAGGAAAGAAATTGAAAAAAAAAAAGAATTTTCAAATTATAAAAGAAATATATACATTGAAGATATTCGCTCCGGCTGGGACTCGAACCCAGGCCACTCGCTTGGAAGACCAGCGGTCTAGCCATTAGGCTATCGGAGTTCTGTCGAGCGTAGTCTTACTGCCTGACTGATACTGCCTGACTGACAGACTGACTGATACTGACTGACTGACTCACTGACTGACCGAGACTGACTGACTAACTGCCTGACTGACTGAGACTGGACTGACTGACTGACTGACTGACTGACTGACTAACTGACTGACTGAGACTGACTCTCTGACTGGCTATTTCACTGACTGACTGAATGACTAAATGACTGACTGACACTGACTGACTGACTGCTTGACTACCTGACTGACTGCTTGACTGACTAACTGACTGGACAGGACTGACCGACTGACTGACTGACAGACTGACTGAATAAGGATGACTGACAGACTGACTGAATAAGGCTGACTGACTGACTGACTGACAGACTGACTGAATAAGGCTGACCGACTGACTGACTGCCTGACTGTCTGACTGACTGAATGACTGACTGACTGACTGACCGAGACTGACTGACTGACTGACTGAGACTGGACTGGACTGACTGACTGACTGACTGACTGAGACTGACTGACTGCTTTAGTGACTAACTGACTGCACAGGACTGACCGACTGACTGACTGACTGACTGCCTGACTGACTGACTGACTGAATGACTGACTGACTGAGACTAAATGACTGACTGCTTGACTGACTGGCTGAAGGACTAACTGACTGACTTAGTGACTGACTGACTGGACTGACTGACTGAGACTGAATGACTGAGTGCTTGACTGATTGACTGTCAGACTGACTGACTGACTTCGCAAAAGGGAAAAATAAAAAAAAAAGAATTATAAAATTAGAAAAAAATATTTGCATTTAAGATTTCCTTTCCGGCCGGGACTCGAACCCAGTACCACGCGCTAGGAGCCCAACGGTCTAGCCATTAGGCTATCGGAGCTCTGTCGATGGAAGTCTTAAATATAATAAAAACAAAAAATGCACCTTGGTAATTATTGATTCAAACACTTTGAAATTTACAGGTCGAATAATTAAACTGACTCAGAATTTTTCTCCCTACATAAATAATCAATATTCGCAAAAGAGAAAAATTAAAAAAAAAGAAGAAGGAATTTCAAATTAGAAACTAAAAGTATACATTGAAGATTTTCGTTCAGGCTGGGACTCGAACCCAGGGCCACTCGCTTGGAAGCCTAACACTCTAGCCATTAGTCTATGGGAGCTCTGTCGGTGGGAGTTTTAAATATAATAAAAACAAAAAATGCACCTTGGTAATTGTTTATTTAAACACTTTGAAATCTTCGTGTCGAAAAATTAAACTGACTCAGAATTTTCTTCCCTACATAAATAATCAATAATTGCAAAGGAAAGAAATTGAAAAAAAAAAGAATTTTCAAATTAGAAAAGAAATATATACATTGAAGATATTCGCTCCGGCTGGGACTCGAACCCAGGCCACTCGCTTGGAAGACCAGCGGTCTAGCCATTAGGCTATCGGAGTTCTGTCGAGCGGAGTCTTACTGCCTGACTGATACTGCCTGACTGACAGACTGACTCACTGACTGACTGATACTGACTGACTGACTCACTGACTGACCGAGACTGACTGACTAACTGCCTGACTGACTGAGACTGGACTGACTGACTGACTGACTGACTGACTGACTAACTGACTGACTGAGACTGACTGACTGACTGCTTGACTCTCTGACTGGCTATTTCACTGACTGACTGAATGACTAAATGACTGACTGACACTGACTGACTGACTGCTTGACTACCTGACTGACTGCTTGACTGACTAACTGACTGGACAGGACTGACCGACTGACTGACTGACAGACTGACTGAATAAGGATGACTGACAGACTGACTGAATAAGGCTGACTGACTGACTGACTGACAGACTGACTGAATAAGGCTGACCGACTGACTGACTGCCTGACTGACTGACTGACTGACTGAATGACTGACTGACTGACTGACCGAGACTGACTGACTGACTGACTGAGACTGGACTGGACTGACTGACTGACTGCACAGGACTGACCGACTGACTGACTGACTGACTGCCTGACTGCCTGACTGACTGAATGACTGACTGACTGAGACTAAATGACTGACTGCTTGACTGACTGGCTGAAGGACTAACTGACTGACTGAGTGACTGACTGACTGGACTGACTGACTGAGACTGAATGACTGAGTGCTTGACTGATTGACTGTCAGACTGACTGACTGACTTCGAAAAAGGGAAAAATAAAAAAAAAGAATTATAAAATTAGAAAAAAATATTTGCATTTAAGATTTCCTTTCCGGCCGGGACTCGAACCCAGTACCACGCGCTAGGAACCCAACGGTCTAGCCATTAGGCTATCGGAGCTCTGTCGATGGAAGTCTTAAATATAATAAAAACAAAAAATGCACCTTGGTAATTATTGATTCAAACACTTTGAAATTTACAGGTCGAATAATTAAACTGACTCAGAATTTTTCTCCCTACATAAATAATCAATATTCGCAAAAGAGAAAAATTAAAAAAAAAAGAAGAAGGAATTTCAATTTAGAAACTAAAAGTATACATTGAAGATTTTCGTTCAGGCTGGGACTCGAACCCAGGGCCACTCGCTTGGAAGCCTAACACTCTAGCCATTAGTCTATGGGAGCTCTGTCGGTGGGAGTTTTAAATATAATAAAAACAAAAAATGCACCTTGGTAATTGTTTATTTAAACACTTTGAAATCTTCGTGTCGAAAAATTAAACTGACTCAGAATTTTCTTCCCTACATAAATAATCAATAATTGCAAAGGAAAGAAATTGAAAAAAAAAAAGAATTTTCAAATTAGAAAAGAAATATATACATTAAAGATATTCGCTCCGGCTGGGACTCGAACCCAGGCCACTCGCTTGGAAGACCAGCGGTCTAGCCATTAGGCTATCGGAGTTCTGTCGAGCGGAGTCTTACTGCCTGACTGATACTGCCTGACTGACAGACTGACTCACTGACTGACTGATACTGACTGACTGACTCACTGACTGACCGAGACTGACTGACTAACTGCCTGACTGACTGAGACTGGACTGACTGACTGACTGACTGACTGACTGACTAACTGACTGACTGAGACTGACTGACTGACTGCTTGACTCTCTGACTGGCTATTTCACTGACTGACTGAATGACTAAATGACTGACTGACACTGACTGACTGACTGCTTGACTACCTGACTGACTGCTTGACTGACTAACTGACTGGACAGGACTGACCGACTGACTGACTGACAGACTGACTGAATAAGGATGACTGACAGACTGACTGAATAAGGCTGACTGACTGACTGACTGACAGACTGACTGAATAAGGCTGACCGACTGACTGACTGCCTGACTGACTGACTGACTGAATGACTGACTGACTGACTGACCGAGACTGACTGACTGACTGACTGAGACTGGACTGGACTGACTGACTGACTGACTGACTGAGACTGACTGACTGCTTTAGTGACTAACTGACTGCACAGGACTGACCGACTGACTGACTGACTGACTGCCTGACTGACTGACTGACTGAATGACTGACTGACTGAGACTAAATGACTGACTGCTTGACTGACTGGCTGAAGGACTAACTGACTGACTGAGTGACTGACTGACTGGACTGACTGACTGAGACTGAATGACTGAGTGCTTGACTGATTGACTGTCAGACTGACTGACTGACTTCGAAAAAGGGAAAAATAAAAAAAAAAGAATTATAAAATTAGAAAAAAATATTTGCATTTAAGATTTCCTTTCCGGCCGGGACTCGAACCCAGTACCACGCGCTAGGAGCCCAACGGTCTAGCCATTAGGCTATCGGAGCTCTGTCGATGGAAGTCTTAAATATAATAAAAACAAAAAATGCACCTTGGTAATTATTGATTCAAACACTTTGAAATTTACAGGTCGAATAATTAAACTGACTCAGAATTTTTCTCCCTACATAAATAATCAATATTCGCAAAAGAGAAAAATTAAAAAAAAAAGAAGAAGGAATTTCAAATTAGAAACTAAAAGTATACATTGAAGATTTTCGTTCAGGCTGGGACTCGAACCCAGGGCCACTCGCTTGGAAGCCTAACACTCTAGCCATTAGTCTATGGGAGCTCTGTCGGTGGGAGTTTTAAATATAATAAAAACAAAAAATGCACCTTGGTAATTGTTTATTTAAACACTTTGAAATCTTCGTGTCGAAAAATTAAACTGACTCAGAATTTTCTTCCCTACATAAATAATCAATAATTGCAAAGGAAAGAAATTGAAAAAAAAAAGAATTTTCAAATTAGAAAAGAAATATATACATTGAAGATATTCGCTCCGGCTGGGACTCGAACCCAGGCCACTCGCTTGGAAGACCAGCGGTCTAGCCATTAGGCTATCGGAGTTCTGTCGAGCGGAGTCTTACTGCCTGACTGATACTGCCTGACTGACAGACTGACTCACTGACTGACTGATACTGACTGACTGACTCACTGACTGACTGAGACTGGACTGACTAACTGCCTGACTGACTGAGACTGGACTGACTGACTGACTGACTGACTGACTGACTAACTGACTGACTGAGACTGACTGACTGACTGCTTGACTCTCTGACTGGCTATTTCACTGACTGACTGAATGACTAAATGACTGACTGACACTGACTGACTGACTGCTTGACTGACTAACTGACTGGACAGGACTGACCGACTGACTGACTGACAGACTGACTGAATAAGGATGACTGACAGACTGACTGAATAAGGCTGACTGACTGACTGACTGACAGACTGACTGAATAAGGCTGACCGACTGACTGACTGCCTGACTGACTGACTGACTGAATGACTGACTGACTGACTGACCGAGACTGACTGACTGACTGACTGAGACTGGACTGGACTGACTGACTGACTGACTGACTGACTGAGACTGACTGACTGCTTTAGTGACTAACTGACTGCACAGGACTGACCGACTGACTGACTGACTGACTGACTGCCTGACTGACTGACTGAATGACTGACTGACTGAGACTAAATGACTGACTGCTTGACTGACTGGCTGAAGGACTAACTGACTGACTGAGTGACTGACTGACTGGACTGACTGACTGAGACTGAATGACTGAGTGCTTGACTGATTGACTGTCAGACTGACTGACTGACTTCGAAAAAGGGAAAAATAAAAAAAAAAGAATTATAAAATTAGAAAAAAATATTTGCATTTAAGATTTCCTTTCCGGCCGGGACTCGAACCCAGTACCACGCGTTAGGAACCCAACGGTCTAGCCATTAGGCTATCGGAGCCCTGTCGATGGAAGTCTTAAATATAATAAAAACAAAAAATGCACCTTGGTAATTATTGATTCAAACACTTTGAAATTTACAGGTCGAATAATTAAACTGACTCAGAATTTTTCTCCCTACATAAATAATCAATATTCGCAAAAGAGAAAAATTAAAAAAAAAAGAAGAAGGAATTTCAAATTAGAAACTAAAAGTATACATTGAAGATTTTCGTTCAGGCTGGGACTCGAACCCAGGGCCACTCGCTTGGAAGCCTAACACTCTAGCCATTAGTCTATGGGAGCTCTGTCGGTGGGAGTTTTAAATATAATAAAAACAAAAAATGCACCTTGGTAATTGTTTATTTAAACACTTTGAAATCTTCGTGTCGAAAAATTAAACTGACTCAGAATTTTCTTCCCTACATAAATAATCAATAATTGCAAAGGAAAGAAATTGAAAAAAAAAAAGAATTTTCAAATTAGAAAAGAAATATATACATTGAAGATATTCGCTCCGGCTGGGACTCGAACCCAGGCCACTCGCTTGGAAGACCAGCGGTCTAGCCATTAGGCTATCGGAGTTCTGTCGAGCGGAGTCTTACTGCCTGACTGATACTGCCTGACTGACAGACTGACTCACTGACTGACTGATACTGACTGACTGACTCACTGACTGACCGAGACTGACTGACTAACTGCCTGACTGACTGAGACTGGACTGACTGACTGACTGACTGACTGACTGACTAACTGACTGACTGAGACTGACTGCTTGACTCTCTGACTGGCTATTTCACTGACTGACTGAATGACTAAATGACTGACTGACACTGACTGACTGACTGCTTGACTACCTGACTGACTGCTTGACTGACTAACTGACTGGACAGGACTGACCGACTGACTGACTGACAGACTGACTGAATAAGGATGACTGACAGACTGACTGAATAAGGCTGACTGACTGACTGACTGACAGACTGACTGAATAAGGCTGACCGACTGACTGACTGCCTGACTGACTGACTGACTGAATGACTGACTGACTGACTGACCGAGACTGACTGACTGACTGACTGAGACTGGACTGGACTGACTGACTGACTGACTGACTGACTGACTGCTTTAGTGACTAACTGACTGCACAGGACTGACCGACTGACTGACTGACTGACTGCCTGACTGACTGACTGACTGCCTGACTGACTGACTGAGACTAAATGACTGACTGCTTGACTGACTGGCTGAAGGACTAACTGACTGACTGAGTGACTGACTGACTGGACTGACTGACTGAGACTGAATGACTGAGTGCTTGACTGATTGACTGTCAGACTGACTGACTGACTTCGCAAAAGGGAAAAATAAAAAAAAAAGAATTATAAAATTAGAAAAAAATATTTGCATTTAAGATTTCCTTTCCGGCCGGGACTCGAACCCAGTACCACGCGCTAGGAGCCCAACGGTCTAGCCATTAGGCTATCGGAGCTCTGTCGATGGAAGTCTTAAATATAATAAAAACAAAAAATGCACCTTGGTAATTATTGATTCAAACACTTTGAAATTTACAGGTCGAATAATTAAACTGACTCAGAATTTTTCTCCCTACATAAATAATCAATATTCGCAAAAGAGAAAAATTAAAAAAAAAAGAAGAAGGAATTTCAAATTAGAAACTAAAAGTATACATTGAAGATTTTCGTTCAGGCTGGGACTCGAACCCAGGGCCACTCGCTTGGAAGCCTAACACTCTAGCCATTAGTCTATGGGAGCTCTGTCGGTGGGAGTTTTAAATATAATAAAAACAAAAAATGCACCTTGGTAATTGTTTATTTAAACACTTTGAAATCTTCGTGTCGAAAAATTAAACTGACTCAGAATTTTCTTCCCTACATAAATAATCAATAATTGCAAAGGAAAGAAATTGAAAAAAAAAAGAATTTTCAAATTAGAAAAGAAATATATACATTGAAGATATTCGCTCCGGCTGGGACTCGAACCCAGGCCACTCGCTTGGAAGACCAGCGGTCTAGCCATTAGGCTATCGGAGTTCTGTCGAGCGGAGTCTTACTGCCTGACTGATACTGCCTGACTGACAGACTGACTCACTGACTGACTGATACTGACTGACTGACTCACTGACTGACCGAGACTGACTGACTAACTGCCTGACTGACTGAGACTGGACTGACTGACTGACTGACTGACTGACTGACTAACTGACTGACTGAGACTGACTGACTGACTGCTTGACTCTCTGACTGGCTATTTCACTGACTGACTGAATGACTAAATGACTGACTGACACTGACTGACTGACTGCTTGACTACCTGACTGACTGCTTGACTGACTAACTGACTGGACAGGACTGACCGACTGACTGACTGACAGACTGACTGAATAAGGATGACTGACAGACTGACTGAATAAGGCTGACTGACTGACTGACTGACAGACTGACTGAATAAGGCTGACCGACTGACTGACTGCCTGACTGACTGACTGACTGAATGACTGACTGACTGACTGACCGAGACTGACTGACTGACTGACTGAGACTGGACTGGACTGACTGACTGACTGCACAGGACTGACCGACTGACTGACTGACTGACTGCCTGACTGACTGACTGACTGAATGACTGACTGACTGAGACTAAATGACTGACTGCTTGACTGACTGGCTGAAGGACTAACTGACTGACTGAGTGACTGACTGACTGGACTGACTGACTGAGACTGAATGACTGAGTGCTTGACTGATTGACTGTCAGACTGACTGACTGACTTCGAAAAAGGGAAAAATAAAAAAAAAGAATTATAAAATTAGAAAAAAATATTTGCATTTAAGATTTCCTTTCCGGCCGGGACTCGAACCCAGTACCACGCGCTAGGAACCCAACGGTCTAGCCATTAGGCTATCGGAGCTCTGTCGATGGAAGTCTTAAATATAATAAAAACAAAAAATGCACCTTGGTAATTATTGATTCAAACACTTTGAAATTTACAGGTCGAATAATTAAACTGACTCAGAATTTTTCTCCCTACATAAATAATCAATATTCGCAAAAGAGAAAAATTAAAAAAAAAAGAAGAAGGAATTTCAAATTAGAAACTAAAAGTATACATTGAAGATTTTCGTTCAGGCTGGGACTCGAACCCAGGGCCACTCGCTTGGAAGCCTAACACTCTAGCCATTAGTCTATGGGAGCTCTGTCGGTGGGAGTTTTAAATATAATAAAAACAAAAAATGCACCTTGGTAATTGTTTATTTAAACACTTTGAAATCTTCGTGTCGAAAAATTAAACTGACTCAGAATTTTCTTCCCTACATAAATAATCAATAATTGCAAAGGAAAGAAATTGAAAAAAAAAAAGAATTTTCAAATTAGAAAAGAAATATATACATTGAAGATATTCGCTCCGGCTGGGACTCGAACCCAGGCCACTCGCTTGGAAGACCAGCGGTCTAGCCATTAGGCTATCGGAGTTCTGTCGAGCGGAGTCTTACTGCCTGACTGATACTGCCTGACTCACAGACTGACTCACTGACTGACTGATACTGACTGACTGACTCACTGACTGACCGAGACTGACTGACTAACTGCCTGACTGACTGAGACTGGACTGACTGACTGACTGACTGACTGACTGACTGACTAACTGACTGACTGAGACTGACTGACTGACTGCTTGACTCTCTGACTGGCTATTTCACTGACTGACTGAATGACTAAATGACTGACTGACTGCTTGACTACCTGACTGACTGCTTGACTGACTAACTGACTGGACAGGACTGACCGACTGACTGACTGACAGACTGACTGAATAAGGATGACTGACAGACTGACTGAATAAGGCTGACTGACTGACTGACTGACAGACTGACTGAATAAGGCTGACCGACTGACTGACTGCCTGACTGACTGACTGACTGAATGACTGACTGACTGACTGACCGAGACTGACTGACTGACTGAGACTGGACTGGACTGACTGACTGACTGCACAGGACTGACCGACTGACTGACTGACTGACTGCCTGACTGACTGACTGACTGAATGACTGACTGACTGAGACTAAATGACTGACTGCTTGACTGACTGGCTGAAGGACTAACTGACTGACTGAGTGACTGACTGACTGGACTGACTGACTGAGACTGAATGACTGAGTGCTTGACTGATTGACTGTCAGACTGACTGACTGACTTCGAAAAAGGGAAAAATAAAAAAAAAGAATTATAAAATTAGAAAAAAATATTTGCATTTAAGATTTCCTTTCCGGCCGGGACTCGAACCCAGTACCACGCGCTAGGAACCCAACGGTCTAGCCATTAGGCTATCGGAGCTCTGTCGATGGAAGTCTTAAATATAATAAAAACAAAAAATGCACCTTGGTAATTATTGATTCAAACACTTTGAAATTTACAGGTCGAATAATTAAACTGACTCAGAATTTTTCTCCCTACATAAATAATCAATATTCGCAAAAGAGAAAAATTAAAAAAAAAAGAAGAAGGAATTTCAAATTAGAAACTAAAAGTATACATTGAAGATTTTCGTTCAGGCTGGGACTCGAACGCAGGGCCACTCGATTGGAAGCCTAACACTCTAGCCATTAGTCTATGGGAGCTCTGTCGGTGGGAGTTTTAAATATAATAAAAACAAAAAATGCACCTTGGTAATTGTTTATTTAAACACTTTGAAATCGTTGTGTCGAAAAATTAAACTGACTCAGAATTTTCTTCCCTACATAAATAATCAATAATTGCAAAGGAAAGAAATTGAAAAAAAAAAGAATTTTCAAATTATAAAAGAAATATATACATTGAAGATATTCGCTCCGGCTGGGACTCGAACCCAGGCAACTCGCTTGGAAGACCAGCGGTCTAGCCATTAGGCTATCGGAGTTCTGTCGAGCGGAGTCTTACTGCCTGACTGATACTGCCTGACTGACAGACTGACTCACTGACTGACTGATACTGACTGACTGACTCACTGACTGACCGAGACTGACTGACTAACTGCCTGACTGACTGAGACTGGACTGACTGACTGACTGACTGACTGACTAACTGACTGACTGAGACTGACTGACTGACTGCTTGACTCTCTGACTGGCTATTTCACTGACTGACTGAATGACTAAATGACTGACTGACACTGACTGACTGACTGCTTGACTACCTGACTGACTGCTTGACTGTTTAACTGACTGGACAGGACTGACCGACTGACTGACAGACTGACTGAATAAGGATGACTGACAGACTGACTGAATAAGGCTGACTGACTGACTGACTGACAGACTGACTGAATAAGGCTGACCGACTGACTGACTGCCTGACTGACTGACTGACTGAATGACTGACTGACTGACTGACCGAGACTGACTGACTGACTGACTGAGACTGGACTGGACTGACTGACTGACTGACTGACTGAGACTGACTGACTGCTTTAGTGACTAACTGACTGCACAGGACTGACCGACTGACTGACTGACTGCCTGACTGACTGACTGACTGAATGACTGACTGACTGAGACTAAATGACTGACTGCTTGACTGACTGGCTGAAGGACTAACTGACTGACTGAGTGACTGACTGACTGGACTGACTGACTGAGACTGAATGACTGAGTGCTTGACTGATTGACTGTCAGACTGACTGACTGACTTCGCAAAAGGGAAAAATAAAAAAAAAAAGAATTATAAAATTAGAAAAAAATATTTGCATTTAAGATTTCCTTTCCGGCCGGGACTCGAACCCAGTACCACGCGCTAGGAGCCCAACGGTCTAGCCATTAGGCTATCGGAGCTCTGTCGATGGAAGTCTTAAATATAATAAAAACAAAAAATGCACCTTGGTAATTATTAATTCAAACACTTTGAAATTTACAGGTCGAATAATTAAAATGACTCAGAATTTTTCTCCCTACATAAATAATCAATATTCGCAAAAGAGAAAAATTAAAAAAAAAAAAGAAGAAGAAATTTCAAATTAGAAACTAAAAGTATACATTGAAGATTTTCGTTCAATCTGGGACTCGAACCCAGGGCCACTCGCTTGGAAGCCTAACACTCTAGCCATTAGTCTATGGGAGCTCTGTCGGTGGGAGTTTTAAATATAATAAAAACAAAAAATGCACCTTGGTAATTGTTTATTTAAACACTTTGAAATCTTCGTGTCGAAAAATTAAACTGACTCAGAATTTTCTTCCCTACATAAATAATCAATAATTGCAAAGGAAAGAAATTGAAAAAAAAAAGAATTTTCAAATTAGAAAAGAAATATATACATTGAAGATATTCGCTCCGGCTGGGACTCGAACCCAGGCCACTCGCTTGGAAGACCAGCGGTCTAGCCATTAGGCTATCGGAGTTCTGTCGGGCGGAGTCTTACTGCCTGACTGATACTGCCTGACTGATACTGCCTGACTGACAGACTGACTCACTGACTGACTGATACTGACTGACTGACTCACTGACTGACCGAGACTGACTGACTAACTGCCTGACTGACTGAGACTGGACTGACTGACTGACTGACTGACTGACTGACTAACTGACTGACTGAGACTGACTGACTGACTGCTTGACGCTCTGACTGGCTATTTCACTGACTGACTGAATGACTAAATGACTGACTGACACTGACTGACTGACTGCTTGACTACCTGACTGACTGCTTGACTGACTAACTGACTGGACAGGACTGACCGACTGACTGACTGACAGACTGACTGAATAAGGATGACTGACAGACTGACTGAATAAGGCTGACTGACTGACTGACTGACAGACTGACTGAATAAGGCTGACCGACTGACTGACTGCCTGACTGACTGACTGACTGAATGACTGACTGACTGACTGACCGAGACTGACTGACTGACTGACTGAGACTGGACTGGACTGACTGACTGACCGACTGACTGAGACGGACTGACTGCTTTAGTGACTAACTGATTGCACAGGACTGACCGACTGACTGACTGACTGACTGCCTGACTGACTGACTGACTGAATGACTGACTGACTGAGACTAAATGACTGACTGCTTGACTGACTGGCTGAAGGACTAACTGACTGACTGAGTGACTGACTGACTGGACTGACTGACTGAGACTGAATGACTGAGTGCTTGACTGATTGACTGTCAGACTGACTGACTGACTTCGCAAAAGGGAAAAATAAAAAAAAAGAATTATAAAATTAGAAAAAAATATTTGCATTTAAGATTTCCTTTCCGGCCGGGACTCGAACCCAGTACCACGCGCTAGGAACCCAACGGTCTAGCCATTAGGCTATCGGAGCTCTGTCGATAGAAGTCTTAAATATAATAAAAACAAAAAATGCACCTTGGTAATTATTGATTCAAACACTTTGAAATTTACAGGTCGAATAATTAAACTGACTCAGAATTTTTCTCCCTACATAAATAATCAATATTCGCAAAAGAGAAAAATTAAAAAAAAAAGAAGAAGGAATTTCAAATTAGAAACTAAAAGTATACATTGAAGATTTTCGTTCAGGCTGGGACTCGAACCCTGGGCCACTCGCTTGGAAGCCTAACACTCTAGCCATTAGTCTATGGGAGCTCTGTCGGTGGGAGTTTTAAATATAATAAAAACAAAAAATGCACCTTGGTAATTGTTTATTTAAACACTTTGAAATCTTCGTGTCGAAAAATTAAACTGACTCAGAATTTTCTTCCCTACATAAATAATCAATAATTGCAAAGGAAAGAAATTGAAAAAAAAAAGAATTTTCAAATTAGAAAAGAAATATATACATTGAAGATATTCGCTCCGGCTGGGACTCGAACCCAGGCCACTCGCTTGGAAGACCAGCGGTCTAGCCATTAGGCTATCGGAGTTCTGTCGAGCGGAGTCTTACTGCCTGACTGATACTGCCTGACTGACAGACTGACTCACTGACTGACTGATACTGACTGACTGACTCACTGACTGACCGAGACTGACTGACTAACTGCCTGACTGACTGAGACTGGACTGACTGACTGACTGACTGACTGCTTGACTCTCTGACTGGCTATTTCACTGACTGACTGAATGACTAAATGACTGACTGACACTGACTGACTGACTGCTTGACTACCTGACTGACTGCTTGACTGACTAACTGACTGGACAGGACGGACCGACTGACTGACTGACTGAATAAGGATGACTGACAGACTGACTGAATAAGGCTGACTGACTGACTGACTGACAGACTGACTGAATAAGGCTGACCGACTGACTGACTGCCTGACTGACTGACTGACTGAATGACTGACTGACTGACTGACCGAGACTGACTGACTGACTGACCGAGACTGACTGACTGACTGACTGAGACTGGACTGGACTGACTGACTGACTGACTGACTGAGACTGACTGACTGCTTTAGTGACTAACTGACTGCACAGGACTGACCGACTGACTGACTGACTGACTGCCTGACTGACTGACTGACTGAATGACTGACTGACTGAGACTAAATGACTGACTGCTTGACTGACTGGCTGAAGGACTAACTGACTGACTGAGTGACTGACTGACTGGACTGACTGACTGAGACTGAATGACTGAGTGCTTGACTGATTGACTGTCAGACTGACTGACTGACTTCGCAAAAGGGAAAAATAAAAAAAAAAGAATTATAAAATTAGAAAAAAATATTTGCATTTAAGATTTCCTTTCCGGCCGGGACTCGAACCCAGTACCACGCGCTAGGAGCCCAACGGTCTAGCCATTAGGCTATCGGAGCTCTGTCGATGGAAGTCTTAAATATAATAAAATCAAAAAATGCACCTTGGTAATTATTGATTCAAACACTTTGAAATTTACAGGTCGAATAATTAAACTGACTCAGAATTTTTCTCCCTACATAAATAATCAATATTCGCGAAAGAGAAAAATTAAAAAAAAAAGAAGAAGAAATTTCAAATTAGAAACTAAAAGTATACATTGAAGATTTTCGTTCAGGCTGGGACTCGAACCCAGGGCCACTCGCTTGGAAGCCTAACACTCTAGCCATTAGTCTATGGGAGCTCTGTCGGTGGGAGTTTTAAATATAATAAAAACAAAAAATGCACCTTGGTAATTGTTTATTTAAACACTTTGAAATCTTCGTGTCGAAAAATTAAACTGACTCAGTATTTTCTTCCCTACATAAATAATCAATAATTGCAAAGGAAAGAAATTGAAAAAAAAAAAGAATTTTCAAATTAGAAAAGAAATATATACATTGAAGATATTCGCTCCGGCTGGGACTCGAACCCAGGCCACTCGCTTGGAAGACCAGCGGTCTAGCCATTAGGCTATCGGAGTTCTGTCGAGCGGAGTCTTACTGCCTGACTGATACTGCCTGACTGACAGACTGACTCACTGACTGACTGATACTGACTGACTGACTCACTGACTGACCGAGACTGACTGACTAACTGCCTGACTGACTGAGACTGGACTGACTGACTGACTGACTGACTGACTGACTAACTGACTGACTGAGACTGACTGACTGACTGCTTGACGCTCTGAGTGGCTATTTCACTGACTGACTGAATGACTAAATGACTGACTGACACTGACTGACTGACTGCTTGACTACCTGACTGACTGCTTGACTGACTAACTGACTGGACAGGACTGACCGACTGACTGACTGACAGACAGACTGAATAAGGATGACTGACAGACTGACTGAATAAGGCTGACTGACTGACTGACTGACAGACTGACTGAATAAGGCTGACCGACTGACTGACTGCCTGACTGACTGACTGACTGAATGACTGACTGACTGACTGACCGAGACTGACTGACTGACTGACTGAGACTGGACTGGACTGACTGACTGACTGAGACTGACTGACTGCTTTAGTGACTAACTGACTGCACAGGACTGACCGACTGACTGACTGACTGACTGCCTGACTGACTGACTGACTGAATGACTGACTGACTGAGACTAAATGACTGACTGCTTGACTGACTGGCTGAAGGACTAACTGACTGACTGAGTGACTGACTGACTGGACTGACTGACTGAGACTGAATGACTGAGTGCTTGACTGATTGACTGTCAGACTGACTGACTGACTTCGCAAAAGGGAAAAATAAAAAAAAAAGAATTATAAAATTAGAAAAAAATATTTGCATTTAAGATTTCCTTTCCGGCCGGGACTCGAACCCAGTACCACGCGCTAGGAGCCCAACGGTCTAGCCATTAGGCTATCGGAGCTCTGTCGATGGAAGTCTTAAATATAATAAAAACAAAAAATGCACCTTGGTAATTATTGATTCAAACACTTTGAAATTTACAGGTCGAATAATTAAACTGACTCAGAATTTTTCTCCCTACATAAATAATCAATATTCGCAAAAGAGAAAAATTAAAAAAAAAAGAAGAAGAAATTTCAAATTAGAAACTAAAAGTATACATTGAAGATTTTCGTTCAGGCTGGGACTCGAACCCAGGGCCACTCGCTTGGAAGCCTAACACTCTAGCCATTAGTCTATGGGAGCTCTGTCGGTGGGAGTTTTAAATATAATAAAAACAAAAAATGCACCTTGGTAATTGTTTATTTAAACACTTTGAAATCTTCGTGTCGAAAAATTAAACTGACTCAGAATTTTCTTCCCTACATAAGTAATCAATAATTGCAAAGGAAAGAAATTGAAAAAAAAAGAATTTTCAAATTAGAAAAGAAATATATACATTGAAGATATTCGCTCCGGCTGGGACTCGAACCCAGGCCACTCGCTTGGAAGACCAGCGGTCTAGCCATTAGGCTATCGGAGTTCTGTCGAGCGGAGTCTTACTGCCTGACTGATACTGCCTGACTGACAGACTGACTCATTGATACTGACTGACTGACTCACTGACTGACCGAGACTGACTGACTAACTGCCTGACTGACTGAGACTGGACTGACTGACTGACTGACTGACTGACTGACTAACTGACTGACTGAGACTGACTGACTGACTGCTTGACGCTCTGACTGGCTATTTCACTGACTGACTGAATGACTAAATGACTGACTGACACTGACTGACTGACTGCTTGACTACCTGACTGACTGCTTGACTGACTAACTGACTGGACAGGACTGACCGACTGACTGACTGACAGACTGACTGAATAAGGATGACTGACAGACTGACTGAATAAGGCTGACTGACTGACTGACTGACAGACTGACTGACTGACTGCCTGACTGACTGACTGACTGAATGACTGACTGACTGACCGAGACTGACTGACTGACTGACTGAGACTGGACTGGACTGACTGACTGACTGACTGACTGAGACTGACTGACTGCTTTAGTGACTAACTGACTGCACAGGACTGACCGACTGACTGACTGCCTGACTGACTGACTGACTGAATGACTGACTGACTGAGACTAAATGACTGACTGCTTGACTGACTGGCTGAAGGACTAACTGACTGACTGAGTGACTGACTGACTGGACTGACTGACTGAGACTGAATGACTGAGTGCTTGACTGATTGACTGTCAGACTGACTGACTGACTTCGCAAAAGGGAAAAATAAAAAAAAAAGAATTATAAAATTAGAAAAAAATATTTGCATTTAAGATTTCCTTTCCGGCCGGGACTCGAACCCAGTACCACGCGCTAGGAGCCCAACGGTCTAGCCATTAGGCTATCGGAGCTCTGTCGATGGAAGTCTTAAATATAATAAAAACAAAAAATGCACCTTGGTAATTATTGATTCAAACACTTTGAAATTTACAGGTCGAATAATTAAACTGACTCAGAATTTTTCTCCCTACATAAATAATCAATATTCGCAAAAGAGAAAAATTAAAAAAAAAAGAAGAAGAAATTTCAAATTAGAAACTAAAAGTATACATTGAAGATTTTCGTTCAGGCTGGGACTCGAACCCAGGGCCACTCGCTTGGAAGCCTAACACTCTAGCCATTAGTCTATGGGAGCTCTGTCGGTGGGAGTTTTAAATATAATAAAAACAAAAAATGCACCTTGGTAATTGTTTATTTAAACACTTTGAAATCTTCGTGTCGAAAAATTAAACTGACTCAGTATTTTCTTCCCTACATAAATAATCAATAATTGCAAAGGAAAGAAATTGAAAAAAAAAAAGAATTTTCAAATTAGAAAAGAAATATATACATTGAAGATATTCGCTCCGGCTGGGACTCGAACCCAGGCCACTCGCTTGGAAGACCAGCGGTCTAGCCATTAGGCTATCGGAGTTCTGTCGAGCGGAGTCTTACTGCCTGACTGATACTGCCTGACTGACAGACTGACTCATTGATACTGACTGACTGACTCACTGACTGACCGAGACTGACTGACTAACTGCCTGACTGACTGAGACTGGACTGACTGACTGACTGACTGACTGACTGACTAACTGACTGACTGAGACTGACTGACTGACTGCTTGACGCTCTGAGTGGCTATTTCACTGACTGACTGAATGACTAAATGACTGACTGACACTGACTGACTGACTGCTTGACTACCTGACTGACTGCTTGACTGACTAACTGACTGGACAGGACTGACCGACTGACTGACTGACAGACAGACTGAATAAGGATGACTGACAGACTGACTGAATAAGGCTGACTGACTGACTGACTGACAGACTGACTGAATAAGGCTGACCGACTGACTGACTGCCTGACTGACTGACTGACTGAATGACTGACTGACTGACTGACCGAGACTGACTGACTGACTGACTGAGACTGGACTGGACTGACTGACTGACTGAGACTGACTGACTGCTTTAGTGACTAACTGACTGCACAGGACTGACCGACTGACTGACTGACTGACTGCCTGACTGACTGACTGACTGAATGACTGACTGACTGAGACTAAATGACTGACTGCTTGACTGACTGGCTGAAGGACTAACTGACTGACTGAGTGACTGACTGACTGGACTGACTGACTGAGACTGAATGACTGAGTGCTTGACTGATTGACTGTCAGACTGACTGACTGACTTCGCAAAAGGGAAAAATAAAAAAAAAAGAATTATAAAATTAGAAAAAAATATTTGCATTTAAGATTTCCTTTCCGGCCGGGACTCGAACCCAGTACCACGCGCTAGGAGCCCAACGGTCTAGCCATTAGGCTATCGGAGCTCTGTCGATGGAAGTCTTAAATATAATAAAAACAAAAAATGCACCTTGGTAATTATTGATTCAAACACTTTGAAATTTACAGGTCGAATAATTAAACTGACTCAGAATTTTTCTCCCTACATAAATAATCAATATTCGCAAAAGAGAAAAATTAAAAAAAAAAGAAGAAGAAATTTCAAATTAGAAACTAAAAGTATACATTGAAGATTTTCGTTCAGGCTGGGACTCGAACCCAGGGCCACTCGCTTGGAAGCCTAACACTCTAGCCATTAGTCTATGGGAGCTCTGTCGGTGGGAGTTTTAAATATAATAAAAACAAAAAATGCACCTTGGTAATTGTTTATTTAAACACTTTGAAATCTTCGTGTCGAAAAATTAAACTGACTCAGAATTTTCTTCCCTACATAAGTAATCAATAATTGCAAAGGAAAGAAATTGAAAAAAAAAGAATTTTCAAATTAGAAAAGAAATATATACATTGAAGATATTCGCTCCGGCTGGGACTCGAACCCAGGCCACTCGCTTGGAAGACCAGCGGTCTAGCCATTAGGCTATCGGAGTTCTGTCGAGCGGAGTCTTACTGCCTGACTGATACTGCCTGACTGACAGACTGACTCATTGATACTGACTGACTGACTCACTGACTGACCGAGACTGACTGACTAACTGCCTGACTGACTGAGACTGGACTGACTGACTGACTGACTGACTGACTGACTAACTGACTGACTGAGACTGACTGACTGACTGCTTGACGCTCTGACTGGCTATTTCACTGACTGACTGAATGACTAAATGACTGACTGACACTGACTGACTGACTGCTTGACTACCTGACTGACTGCTTGACTGACTAACTGACTGGACAGGACTGACCGACTGACTGACTGACAGACTGACTGAATAAGGATGACTGACAGACTGACTGAATAAGGCTGACTGACTGACTGACTGACAGACTGACTGAATAAGGCTGACCGACTGACTGACTGCCTGACTGACTGACTGACTGAATGACTGACTGACTGACCGAGACTGACTGACTGACTGACTGAGACTGGACTGGACTGACTGACTGACTGACTGACTGAGACTGACTGACTGCTTTAGTGACTAACTGACTGCACAGGACTGACCGACTGACTGACTGACTGACTGCCTGACTGACTGACTGACTGAATGACTGACTGACTGAGACTAAATGACTGACTGCTTGACTGACTGGCTGAAGGACTAACTGACTGACTGAGTGACTGACTGACTGGACTGACTGACTGAGACTGAATGACTGAGTGCTTGACTGATTGACTGTCAGACTGACTGACTGACTTCGCAAAAGGGAAAAATAAAAAAAAAAGAATTATAAAATTAGAAAAAAATATTTGCATTTAAGATTTCCTTTCCGGCCGGGACTCGAACCCAGTACCACGCGCTAGGAGCCCAACGGTCTAGCCATTAGGCTATCGGAGCTCTGTCGATGGAAGTCTTAAATATAATAAAAACAAAAAATGCACCTTGGTAATTATTGATTCAAACACTTTGAAATTTACAGGTCGAATAATTAAACTGACTCAGAATTTTTCTCCCTACATAAATAATCAATATTCGCAAAAGAGAAAAATTAAAAAAAAAAGAAGAAGAAATTTCAAATTAGAAACTAAAAGTATACATTGAAGATTTTCGTTCAGGCTGGGACTCGAACCCAGGGCCACTCGCTTGGAAGCCTAACACTCTAGCCATTAGTCTATGGGAGCTCTGTCGGTGGGAGTTTTAAATATAATAAAAACAAAAAATGCACCTTGGTAATTGTTTATTTAAACACTTTGAAATCTTCGTGTCGAAAAATTAAACTGACTCAGAATTTTCTTCCCTACATAAATAATCAATAATTGCAAAGGAAAGAAATTGAAAAAAAAAGAATTTTCAAATTAGAAAAGAAATATATACATTGAAGATATTCGCTCTGGCTGGGACTCGAACCCAGGCCACTCGCTTGGAAGACCAGCGGTCTAGCCATTAGGCTATCGGAGTTCTGTCGAGCGGAGTCTTACTGCCTGACTGATACTGCCTGAATGACAGACTGACTCACTGACTGACTGATACTGACTGACTGACTCACTGACTGACCGAGACTGACTGACTAACTGCCTGACTGACTGAGACTGGACTGACTGACTGACTGACTAACTGACTGACTGAGACTGACTGACTGACTGCTTGACGCTCTGACTGGCTATTTCACTGACTGACTGAATGACTAAATGACTGACTGACACTGACTGACTGACTGCTTGACTACCTGACTGACTGCTTGACTGACTAACTGACTGGACAGGACTGACCGACTGACTGACTGACAGACTGACTGAATAAGGATGACTGACAGACTGACTGAATAAGGCTGACTGACTGACTGACTGACAGACTGACTGAATAAGGCTGACCGACTGACTGACTGCCTGACTGACTGACTGACTGAATGACTGACTGACTGACCGAGACTGACTGACTGACTGACTGAGACTGGACTGGACTGACTGACTGACTGACTGAGACTGACTGACTGCTTTAGTGACTAACTGACTGCACAGGACTGACCGACTGACTGACTGACTGACTGCCTGACTGACTGACTGACTGAATGACTGACTGACTGAGACTAAATGACTGACTGCTTGACTGACTGGCTGAAGGACTAACTGACTGACTGAGTGACTGACTGACTGGACTGACTGACTGAGACTGAATGACTGAGTGCTTGACTGATTGACTGTCAGACTGACTGACTGACTTCGCAAAAGGGAAAAATAAAAAAAAAAGAATTATAAAATTAGAAAAAAATATTTGCATTTAAGATTTCCTTTCCGGCCGGGACTCGAACCCAGTACCACGCGCTAGGAGCCCAACGGTCTAGCCATTAGGCTATCGGAGCTCTGTCGATGGAAGTCTTAAATATAATAAAAACAAAAAATGCACCTTGGTAATTATTGATTCAAACACTTTGAAATTTACAGGTCGAATAATTAAACTGACTCAGAATTTTTCTCTCTACATAAATAATCAATATTCGCAAAAGAGAAAAATTAAAAAAAAAAAGAAGAAGAAATTTCAAATTAGAACCTAAAAGTATACATTGAAGATTTTCGTTCAGGCTGGGACTCGAACCCAGGGCCACTCGCTTGGAAGCCTAACACTCTAGCCATTAGTCTATGGGAGCTCTGTCGGTGGGAGTTTTAAATATAATAAAAACAAAAAATGCACCTTGGTAATTGTTTATTTAAACACTTTGAAATCTTCGTGTTGAAAAATTAAACTGACTCAGAATTTTCTTCCCTACATAAATAATCAATAATTGCAAAGGAAAGAAATTGAAAAAAAAAGAATTTTCAAATTAGAAAAGAAATATATACATTGAAGATATTCGCTCCGGCTGGGACTCGAACCCAGGCCACTCGCTTGGAAGACCAGCGGTCTAGCCATTAGGCTATCGGAGTTCTGTCGTGCGGAGTCTTACTGCCTGACTGATACTGCCTGACTGACAGACTGACTCACTGAATGACTGATACTGACTGACTGACTCACTGACTGACCGAGACTGACTGACTAACTGCCTGACTGACTGAGACTGGACTGACTGACTGACTGACTGACTGACTGACTGACTAACTGACTGACTGAGACTGACTGACTGACTGCTTGACGCTCTGACTGGCTATTTCACTGACTGACTGAATGACTAAATGACTGACTGACACTGACTGACTGACTGCTTGACTACCTGACTGACTGCTTGACTGACTAACTGACTGGACAGGACTGACCGACTGACTGACTGACAGACTGACTGAATAAGGATGACTGACAGACTGACTGAATAAGGCTGACTGACTGACTGACTGACTGACTGACTGAATGACTGACTGACTGACTGACCGAGACTGACTGACTGACTGACTGAGACTGGACTGGACTGACTGACTCACTGACTGACTGAGACTGACTGACTGCTTTAGTGACTAACTGACTGCACAGGACTGACTGACTGACTGACTGAATGACTGACTGACTGAGACTAAATGACTGACTGCTTGACTGACTGGCTGAAGGACTAACTGACTGACTGAGTGACTGACTGACTGGACTGACTGACTGAGACTGAATGACTGAGTGCTTGACTGATTGACTGTCAGACTGACTGACTGACTTCGCAAAAGGGAAAAATAAAAAAAAAGAATTATAAAATTAGAAAAAAATATTTGCATTTAAGATTTCCTTTCCGGCCGGGACTCGAACCCAGTACCACGCGCTAGGAACCCAACGGTCTAGCCATTAGGCTATCGGAGCTCTGTCGATGGAAGTCTTAAATATAATAAAAACAAAAAATGCACCTTGGTAATTATTGATTCAAACACTTTGAAATTTACAGGTCGAATAATTAAACTGACTCAGAATTTTTCTCCCTACATAAATAATCAATATTCGCAAAAGAGAAAAATTAAAAAAAAAAGAAGAAGGAATTTCAAATTAGAAACTAAAAGTATACATTGAAGATTTTCGTTCAGACTGGGACTCGAACCCAGGGCCACTCGCTTGGAAGCCTAACACTCTAGCCATTAGTCTATGGGAGCTCTGTCGGTGGGAGTTTTAAATATAATAAAAACAAAAAATGCACCTTGGTAATTGTTTATTTAAACACTTTGAAATCTTCGTGTCGAAAAATTAAACTGACTCAGAATTTTCTTCCCTACATAAATAATCAATAATTGCAAAGGAAAGAAATTGAAAAAAAAAAAGAATTTTCAAATTAGAAAAGAAATATATACATTGAAGATATTCGCTCCGGCTGGGACTCGAACCCAGGCCACTCGCTTGGAAGACCAGCGGTCTAGCCATTAGGCTATCGGAGTTCTGGCGAGCGGAGTCTTACTGCCTGACTGATACTGCCTGACTGACAGACTGACTCACTGACTGACTGATACTGACTGACTGACTCACTGACTGACCGAGACTGACTGACTAACTGCCTGACTGACTGAGACTGGACTGACTGACTGACTGACTGACTGACTGACTAACTGACTGACTGAGACTGACTGACTGACTGCTTGACTCTCTGACTGGCTATTTCACTGACTGACTGAATGACTAAATGACTGACTGACACTGACTGACTGACTGCTTGACTACCTGACTGACTGCTTGACTGACTAACTGACTGGACAGGACTGACCGACTGACTGACTGACTGAATAAGGATGACTGACAGACTGACTGAATAAGGCTGACTGACTGACTGACTGACAGACTGACTGAATAAGGCTGACCGACTGACTGACTGCCTGACTGACTGACTGACTGAATGACTGACTGACTGACTGACCGAGACTGACTGACTGACTGACTGAGACTGGACTGGACTGACTGACTGACTGACTGACTGAGACTGACTGACTGCTTTAGTGACTAACTGACTGCACAGGACTGACCGACTGACTGACTGCCTGACTGACTGACTGACTGACTGACTGAGACTAAATGACTGACTGCTTGACTGACTGGCTGAAGGACTAACTGACTGACTGAGTAACTGACTGACTGGACTGACTGACTGAGACTGAATGACTGAGTGCTTGACTGATTGACTGTCAGACTGACTGACTGACTTCGCAAAAGGGAAAAATAAAAAAAAAAGAATTATAAAATTAGAAAAAAAATATTTGCATTTAAGATTTCCTTTCCGGCCGGGACTCGAACCCAGTACCACGCGCTAGGAACCCAACGGTCTATCCATTAGGCTATCGGAGCTCTGTCGATGGAAGTCTTAAATATAATAAAAACAAAAAATGCACCTTGGTAATTATTGATTCAAACACTTTGAAATTTACAGGTCGAATAATTAAACTGACTCAGAATTTTACTCCCTACATAAATAATCAATATTCGCAAAAGAGAAAAATTAAAAAAAAAAAGAAGAAGAAATTTCAAATTAGAAACTAAAAGTATACATTGAAGATTTTCGTTCAGGCTGGGACTCGAACCCAGGGCCACTCGCTTGGAAGCCTAACACTCTAGCCATTAGTCTATGGGAGCACTGTCGGTGGGAGTTTTAAATATAATAAAAACAAAAAATGCACCTTGGTAATTGTTTATTTAAACACTTTGAAATCTTCGTGTCGAAAAATTAAACTGACTCAGAATTTTTCTCCCTACATAAATAATCAATATTCGCAAAAGAGAAAAATTAAAAAAAAAGAAGAAGAAATTTCAAATTAGAAACTAAAAGTGTACATTGAAGATTTTCGTTCAGGCTGGGACTCGAACCCAGGGCCACTCGCTTGGAAGCCTAACACTCTAGCCATTAGTCTATGGGAGCTCTGTCGGTGGGAGTTTTAAATATAATAAAAACAAAAAATGCACCTTGGTAATTGTTTATTTAAACACTTTGAAATCTTCGTGTCGAAAAATTAAACTGACTCAGAATTTTCTTCCCTACATAAATAATCAATAATTGCAAAGGAAAGAAATTGAAAAAAAAAAGAATTTTCAAATTAGAAAAGAAATATATACATTGAAGATATTCGCTCCGGCTGAGACTCGAACCCAGGCCACTCGCTTGGAAGACCAGCGGTCTAGCCATTAGGCTATCGGAGTTCTGTCGAGCGGAGTCTTACTGCCTGACTGATACTGCCTGACTGACAGACTGACTCACTGACTGACTGATACTGACTGACTGACTCACTGACTGACCGAGACTGACTGACTAACTGCCTGACTGACTGAGACTGGACTGACTGACTGACTGACTGACTGACTGACTAACTGACTGACTGAGACTGACTGACTGACTGCTTGACTCTCTGACTGGCTATTTCACTGACTGACTGAATGACTAAATGACTGACTGACACTGACTGACTGACTGCTTGACTACCTGACTGACTGCTTGACTGACTAACTGACTGGACAGGACTGACCGACTGACTGACTGACAGACTGACTGAATAAGGATGACTGACAGACTGACTGAATAAGGCTGACTGACTGACTGACTGACAGACTGACTGAATAAGGCTGACCGACTGACTGACTGCCTGACTGACTGAATGACTGACTGACTGACTGACCGAGACTGACTGACTGACTGACTGAGACTGGACTGGACTGACTGACTGACTGACTGACTGAGACTGACTGACTGCTTTAGTGACTAACTGACTGCACAGGACTGACCGACTGACTGACTGACTGACTGCCTGACTGACTGACTGACTGAATGACTGACTGACTGAGACTAAATGACTGACTGCTTGACTGATTGGCTGAAGGACTAACTGACTGACTGAGTGACTGACTGACTGGACTGACTGACTGAGACTGAATGACTGAGTGCTTGACTGATTGACTGTCAGACTGACTGACTGACTTCGCAAAAGGGAAAAATAAAAAAAAAAGAATTATAAAATTAGAAAAAAATATTTGCATTTAAGATTTCCTTTCCGGCCGGGACTCGAACCCAGTACCACGCGCTAGGAACCCAACGGTCTATCCATTAGGCTATCGGAGCTCTGTCGATGGAAGTCTTAAATATAATAAAAACAAAAAATGCACCTTGGTAATTATTGATTCAAACACTTTGAAATTTACAGGTCGAATAATTAAACTGACTCAGAATTTTTCTCCCTACATAAATAATCAATATTCGCAAAAGAGAAAAATTAAAAAAAAAAGAAGAAGAAATTTCAAATTAGAAACTAAAAGTATACATTGAAGATTTTCGTTCAGGCTGGGACTCGAACCCAAGGCCACTCGCTTGGAAGCCTAACACTCTAGCCATTAGTCTATGGGAGCTCTGTCGGTGGGAGTTTTAAATATAATAAAAACAAAAAATGCACCTTGGTAATTGTTTATTTAAACACTTTGAAATCTTCGTGTCGAAAAATTAAACTGACTCAGAATTTTTCTCCCTACATAAATAATCAATATTCGCAAAAGAGAAAAATTAAAAAAAAAGAAGAAGAAATTTCAAATTAGAAACTAAAAGTGTACATTAAAGATTTTCGTTCAGGCTGGGACTCGAACCCAGGGCCACTCGCTTGGAAGCCTAACACTCTAGCCATTAGTCTATGGGAGCTCTGTCGGTGGGAGTTTTAAATATAATAAAAACAAAAAATGCACCTTGGTAATTGTTTATTTAAACACTTTGAAATCTTCGTGTCGAAAAATTAAACTGACTCAGAATTTTCTTCCCTACATAAATAATCAATAATTGCAAAGGAAAGAAATTGAAAAAAAAAAGAATTTTTAAATTAGAAAAGAAATATATACATTGAAGATATTCGCTCCGGCTGAGACTCGAACCCAGGCCACTCGCTTGGAAGACCAGCGGTCTAGCCATTAGGCTATCGGAGTTCTGTCGAGCGGAGTCTTACTGCCTGACTGATACTGCCTGACTGACAGACTGACTCACTGACTGACCGAGACTGGCTGACTAACTGCCTGACTGACTGAGACTGGACTGACTGACTGACTGACTGACTGACTGACTAACTGACTGACTGAGACTGACTGACTGACTGCTTGACTCTCTGACTGGCTATTTCACTGACTGACTGAATGACTAAATGACTCACTGACACTGACTGACTGACTGCTTGACTACCTGACTGACTGCTTGACTGACTAACTGACTGGACAGGACTGACCGACTGACTGACTGACAGACTGACTGAATAAGGATGACTGACAGACTGACTGAATAAGGCTGACTGACTGACTGACTGACAGACTGACTGAATGAGGCTGACCGACTGACTGACTGCCTGACTGACTGAATGACTGACTGACTGACTGACCGAGACTGACTGACTGACTGACTGAGACTGGACTGGACTGACTGACTGACTGACTGAGACTGACTGACTGCTTTAGTGACTAACTGACTGCACAGGACTGACCGACTGACTGACTGACTGACTGCCTGACTGACTGACTGACTGAATGACTGACTGACTGAGACTAAATGACTGACTGCTTGACTGACTGGCTGAAGGACTAACTGACTGACTGAGTGACTGACTGACTGGACTGACTGACTGAGACTGAATGACTGAGTGCTTGACTGATTGACTGTCAGACTGACTGACTGACTTCGCAAAAGGGAAAAATAAAAAAAAAAGAATTTTAAAATTAGAAAAAAAATATTCTCATTTAAGATTTCCTTTCCGGCCGGGACTCGAACCCAGTACCACGCGCTAGGAACCCAACGGTCTAGCCATTAGGCTATCGGAGCTCTGTCGATGGAAGTCTTAAATATAATAAAAACAAAAAATGCACCTTGGTAATTATTGATTCAAACACTTTGAAATTTACAGGTCGAATAATTAAACTGACTCAGAATTTTTCTCCCTACATAAATAATCAATATTCGCAAAAGAGAAAAATAAAAAAAAAAAGAAGAAGAAATTTCAAATTAGAAACTAAAAGTATACATTGAAGATTTTCGTTCAGGCTGGGACTCGAACCCAGGGCCACTCGCTTGGAAGCCTAACACTCTAGCCATTAGTCTATGGGAGCTCTGTCGGTGGGAGTTTTAAATATAATAAAAACAAAAAATGCACCTTGGTAATTGTTTATTTAAACACTTTGAAATCTTCGTGTCGAAAAATTAAACTGACTCAGAATTTTCTTCCCTACATAAATAATCAATAATTGCAAAGGAAAGAAATTGAAAAAAAAAAGAATTTTCAAATTAGAAAAGAAATATATACATTGAAGATATTCGCTCCGGCTGGGACTCGAACCCAGGCCACTCGCTTGGAAGACCAGCGGTCTAGCCATTAGGCTATCGGAGTTCTGTCGAGCGGAGTCTTACTGCCTGACTGATACTGCCTGACTGACAGACTGACTCACTGACTGACTGATACTGACTGACTGACTCACTGACTGACCGAGACTGACTGACTAACTGCCTGACTGACTGAGACTGGACTGACTGACTGACTGACTGACTGACTGACTAACTGACTGACTGAGACTGACTGACTGACTGCTTGACTCTCTGACTGGCTATTTCACTGACTGACTGAATGACTAAATGACTGACTGACACTGACTGACTGACTGCTTGACTACCTGACTGACTGCTTGACTGACTAACTGACTGGACAGGACTGACCGACTGACTGACTGACAGACTGACTGAATAAGGCTGACTGACTGACTGACTGACAGACTGACTGAATAAGGCTGACCGACTGACTGACTGCCTGACTGACTGACTGACTGAATGACTGACTGACTAACTGACCGAGACTGACTGACTGACTGACTGAGACTGGACTGGACTGACTGACTGACTGACTGACTGAGACTGACTGACTGCTTTAGTGACTAACTGACTGCACAGGACTGACCGACTGACTGACTGACTGACTGCCTGACTGACTGACTGACTGAATGACTGACTGACTGAGACTAAATGACTGACTGCTTGACTGACTGGCTGAAGGACTAACTGACTGACTGAGTGACTGACTGACTGACTGAGACTGAATGACTGAGTGCTTGACTGATTGACTGTCAGACTGACTGACTGACTTCGCAAAAGGGAAAAATAAAAAAAAAAGAATTATAAAATTAGAAAAAAATATTTGCATTTAAGATTTCCTTTCCGGCTGGGATTTGAACCCAGGGCGACACTCATGGAAGCCCAACGCTCTCGCCAATATACTATCGGATCTCTGTTGATCGGTGTCTTAATTATAATAAAAACAAAAAATGCACCTTAGTAATTATTGATTTAAAATCTTTGAAATCTAAAGGTCGAATGATTAAACTGACTCAGAATTTTCTTCCGTACATAAATAATCCATATTTGCAAAGGAAAGAAATTGAAAAAAAAAAGAATCTTCAAATTAGAAGAGGAATATATACATGGAAGATTTTCGTTCCGGCCGGGACTCGAACCCAGTACCACGCGCTTGGAACCCAACGGTCTAGCCATTAGGCTATCGGAGCTCTGTCGAAGGAAGTCTTAAATATAATAAAAACAAAAAATGCACCTTGGTAATTATTGATTCAAACACTTTGAAATTTACAGGTCGAATAATTAAACTGACTCAGAATTTTTCTCCCTACATAAATAATCAATATTCGCAAAAGAGAAAAATTAAAAAAAAAGAAGAAGAAATTTCAAATTAGAAACTAAAAGTATACATTGAAGATTTTCGTTCAGGCTGGGACTCGAACCCAGGGCCACTCGCTTGGAAGCCTAACACTCTAGCCATTAGTCTATGGGAGCTCTGTCGGTGGGAGTTTTAAATATAATAAAAACAAAAAATGCACCTTGGTAATTGTTTATTTAAACACTTTGAAATCTTCGTGTCGAAAAATTAAACTGACTCAGAATTTTCTTCCCTACATAAATAATCAATAATTGCAAAGGAAAGAAATTGAAAAAAAAAAAAATTTTCAAATTAGAAAAGAAATATATACATTGAAGATATTCGCTCCGGCTGGGACTCGAACCCAGGCCACTCGCTTGGAAGACCAGCGGTCTAGCCATTAGGCTATCGGAGTTCTGGCGAGCGGAGTCTTACTGCCTGACTGATACTGCCTGACTGACAGACTGAATCACTGACTGACTGATACTGACTGACTGACTCACTGACTGACCGAGACTGACTGACTAACTGCCTGACTGACTGAGACTGGACTGACTGACTGACTGACTGACTGACTGACTAACTGACTGACTGAGACTGACTGACTGACTGCTTGACTCTCTGACTGGCTATTTCACTGACTGACTGAATGACTAAATGACTGACTGACACTGACTGACTGACTGCTTGACTACCTGACTGACTGCTTGACTGACTAACTGACTGGACAGGACTGACCGACTGACTGACTGACAGACTGACTGAATAAGGATGACTGACAGACTGACTGAATAAGGCTGACTGACTGACTGACTGACAGACTGACTGAATAAGGCTGACCGTCTGACTGACTGCCTGACTGACTGACTGACTGAATGACTGACTGACTGACCGAGACTGACTGACTGACTGACTGAGACTGGACTGGACTGACTGACTGACTGACTGACTGAGACTGACTGACTGCTTTAGTGACTAACTGACTGCACAGGACTGACCGACTGACTGACTGACTGACTGCCTGACTGACTGACTGACTCACTGACTGACAGACTGACTCACTGACTGACTGATACTGACTGACTGACTCACTGACTGACCGAGACTGACTGACTAACTGCCTGACTGACTGAGACTGGACTGACTGACTGACTGACTGACTGACTGACTAACTGACTGACTGAGACTGACTGACTGACTGCTTGACTCTCTGACTGGCTATTTCACTGACTGACTGAATGACTAAATGACTGACTGACACTGACTGACTGACTGCTTAACTACCTGACTGACTGCTTGACTGACTAACTGACTGGACAGGACTGACCGACTGACAGACTGACTGAATAAGGATGACTGACTGACTGACTGACAGACTGACTGAATAAGGCTGACCGACTGACTGACTGCCTGACTGACTGACTGACTGAATGACTGACTGACTGACTGACCGAGACTGACTGACTGACTGACTGAGACTGGACTGGACTGACTGACTGAGACTGACTGACTGCTTTAGTGACTAACTGACTGCACAGGACTAACCGACTGACTGACTGCCTGACTGACTGACTGACTGAATGAATGACTGACTGAGACTAAATGACTGACTGCTTGACTGACTGGCTGAAGGACTAACTGACTGACTGAGTGACTGACTGACTGGACTGACTGACTGAGACTGAATGACTGAGTGCTTGACTGATTGACTGTCAGACTGACTGACTGACTTCGCAAAAGGGAAAAATAAAAAAAAAAGAATTATAAAATTAGAAAAAAATATTTGCATTTAAGATTTCCTTTCCGGCCGGGACTCGAACCCAGTACCATGCGCTAGGAACCCAACGGTCTAGCCATTAGGCTATCGGAGCTCTGTCGATGGAAGTCTTAAATATAATAAAAACAAAAAATGCACCTTGGTAATTATTGATTTAAACACTTTGAAATTTACAGGTCGAATAATTAAACTGACTCAGAATTTTTCTCCCTACATAAATAATCAATATTCGCAAGAGAGAAAAATTAAAAAAAAAGAAGAAGAAATTTCAAATTAGAAACTAAAAGTATACATTGAAGATTTTCGTTCAGGCTGGGACTCGAACCCAGGGCCACTCGCTTGGAAGCCTAACACTCTAGCCATTAGTCTATGGGAGCTCTGTCGGTGGGTGTTTTAAATATAATAAAAACAAAAAATGCACCTTGGTAATTGTTTATTTAAACACTTTGAAATCTTCGTGTCGAAAAATTAAACTGACTCAGAATTTTCTTCCCTACATAAATAATCAATAATTGCAAAGGAAAGAAATTGAAAAAAAAAGAATTTTCAAATTAGAAAAGAAATATATACATTGAAGATATTCGCTCCGGCTGGGACTCGAACCCAGGCCACTCGCTTTGAAGACCAGCGGTCTAGCCATTAGGCTATCGGAGTTCTGTCGAGCGGAGTCTTACTGCCTGACTGATACTGCCTGACTGACAGACTGACTCACTGACTGACTGATACTGACTGACTGACTCACTGACTGACCGAGACTGACTGACTAACTGCCTGACTGACTGAGACTGGACCGACTGACTGACTGACTGACTGACTAACTGACTGACTGAGACTGACTGACTGACTGCTTGACTCTCTGACTGGCTATTTCACTGACTGACTGAATGACTAAATGACTGACTGACACTGACTGACTGACTGCTTGACTACCTGACTGACTGCTTGACTGACTAACTGACTGGACAGGACTGACCGACTGACTGACTGACAGACTGACTGAATAAGGATGACTGACAGACTGACTGAATAAGGCTGACTGACTGACTGACAGACTGACTGAATAAGGCTGACCGACTGACTGACTGCCTGACTGACTGACTGCTTGACTCTCTGACTGGCTATTTCACTGACTGACTGAATGACTAAATGACTGACTGACACTGACTGACTGACTGCTTGACTACCTGACTGACTGCTTGACTGACTAACTGACTGGACAGGACTGACCGACTGACTGACTGACAGACTGACTGAATAAGGATGACTGACAGACTGACTGAATAAGGCTGACTGACTGACTGACTGACAGACTGACTGAATAAGGCTGACCGACTGACTGACTGCCTGACTGACTGAGTGACTGACTGACTGGACTGACTGACTGAGACTGAATGACTGAGTGCTTGACTGATTGACTGTCAGACTGACTGACTGACTTCGCAAAAGGGAAAAATAAAAAAAAAAAGAATTATAAAATTAGAAAAAAATATTTGCATTTAAGATTTCCTTTCCGGCTGGGATTTGAACCCAGGGCGACACTCATGGAAGCCCAACGCTCTCGCCAATATACTATCGGATCTCTGTTGATCGGTGTCTTAATTATAATAAAAACAAAAAATGCACCTTAGTAATTATTGATCTAAAATCGTTGAAATCTAAAGGTCGAATGATTAAACTGACTCAGAATTTTCTTCCGTACATAAATAATCCATATTTGCAAAAGAAAGAAATTGAAAAAAAAAAGAATCTTCAAATTAGAAGAGAAATATATACATAGAAGATTTTCGTTCCGGCCGGGACTCGAACCCAGTACCACGCGCTTGGAACCCAACGGTCTAGCCATTAGGCTATCGGAGCTCTGTCGATGGAAGTCTTAAATATAATAAAAACAAAAAATGCACCTTGGTAATTATTGATTCAAACACTTTGAAATTTACAGGTCGAATAATTAAACTGACTCAGAATTTTTCTCCCTACATAAATAATCAATATTCGCAAAAGAGAAAAATTAAAAAAAAAGAAGAAGAAATTTCAAATTAGAAACTAAAAGTATACATTGAAGATTTTCGTTCAGGCTGGGACTCGAACCCAGGGCCACTCGCTTGGAAGCCTAACACTCTAGCCATTAGTCTATGGGAGCTCTGTCGGTGGGAGTTTTAAATCTAATAAAAACAAAAAATGCACCTTGGTAATTGTTTATTTAAACACTTTGAAATCTTCGTGTCGAAAAATTAAACTGACTCAGAATTTTCTTCCCTACATAAATAATCAATAATTGCAAAGGAAAGAAATTGAAAAAAAAAAGAATTTTCAAATTAGAAAAGAAATATATACATTGAAGATATTCGCTCCGAATGGGACTCGAACCCAATGCCACTCGCTTGGAAGACCAGCGGTCTAGCCATTAGGCTATCGGAGTTCTGTCGAGCGGAGTCTTACTGCCTGACTGATACTGCCTGACTGACAGACTGACTCACTGACTGACTGATACTGACTGACTGACTCACTGACTGACCGAGACTGACTGACTAACTGCCTGACTGACTGAGACTGGACTGACTGACTGACTGACTGACTGACTAACTGACTGACTGAGACTGACTGACTGACTGCTTGACTCTCTGACTGGCTATTTCACTGACTGTCTGAATGACTAAATGACTGACTGACACTAACTGACTGACTGCTTGACTACCTGACTGACTGCTTGACTGACTAACTGACTGGACAGGACTGACCGACTGACTGACTGACAGACTGTCTGAATAAGGATGACTGACAGAGTGACTGAATAAGGCTGACTGACTGACTGACTGACAGACTGACTGAATAAGGCTGACCGACTGACTGACTGCCTGACTGACTGACTGACTGAATGACTGACTGACTGACTGACCGAGACTGACTGACTGACTGACTGAGACTGGACTGGACTGACTGACTGACTGACTGACTAAGACTGACTGACTGCTTTAGTGACTAACTGACTGCACAGGACTGACCGACTGACTGACTGACTGACTGCCTGACTGACTGACTGACTGAATGACTGACTGACTGAGACTAAATGACTGACTGCTTGACTGACTGGCTGAAGGACTAACTGACTGACTGAGTGACTGACTGACTGGACTGACTGACTGAGACTGAATGACTGAGTGCTTGACTGATTGACTGTCAGACTGACTGACTTCGCAAAAGGGAAAAATAAAAAAAAAAGAATTATAAAATTAGAAAAAAATATTTGCATTTAAGATTTCCTTTCCGGCTGGGATTTGAACCCAGGGCGACACTCATGGAAGCCCAACGCTCTCGCCAATATACTATCGGATCTCTGTTGATCGGTGTCTTAATTATAATAAAAACAAAAAATGCACCTTAGTAATTATTGATCTAAAATCTTTGAAATCTAAAGGTCGAATGATTAAACTGACTCAGAATTTTCTTCCGTACATAAATAATCCATATTTGCAAAAGAAAGAAATTGAAAAAAAAAAGAATCTTCAAATTAGAAGAGAAATATATACATGGAAGATTTTCGTTCCGGCCGGGACTCGAACCCAGTACCACGCGCTTGGAACCCAACGGTCTAGCCATTAGGCTATCGGAGCTCTGTCGATGGAAGTCTTAAATATAATAAAAACAAAAAATGCACCTTGGTAATTATTGATTCAAACACTTTGAAATTTACAGGTCGAATAATTAAACTGACTCAGAATTTTTCTCCCTACATAAATAATCAATATTCGCAAAAGAGAAAAATTAAAAAAAAGAAGAAGAAATTTCAAATTAGAAACTAAAAGTATACATTGAAAATTTTCGTTCAGGCTGGGACTCGAACCCAGGGCCACTCGCTTGGAAGCCTAACACTCTAGCCATTAGTCTATGGGAGCTCTGTCGGTGGGAGTTTTAAATATAATAAAAACAAAAAATGCACCTTGGTAATTGTTTATTTAAACACTTTGAAATCTTCGTGTCGAAAAATTAAACTGACTCAGAATTTTCTTCCCTACATAAATAATCAATAATTGCAAAGGAGAGAAATTGAAAAAAAAAGAATTTTCAAATTAGAAAAGAAATATATACATTGAAGATATTCGCTCCGGCTGGGACTCGAACCCAGGCCACTCGCTTGGAAGACCAGCGGTCTAGCCATTAGGCTATCGGAGTTCTGTCGAGCGGAGTCTTACTGCCTGACTGATACTGCCTGACTGACAGACTGACTCACTGACTGACTGATACTGACTGACTGACACACTGACTGACCGAGACTGACTGACTAACTGCCTGACTGACTGAGACTGGACTGACTGACTGACTGACTGACTGACTGACTAACTGACTGACTGAGACTGACTGACTGACTGCTTGACTCTCTGACTGGCTATTTCACTGACTGAGACTGACTGACTGACTGCTTGACTCTCTGACTGGCTATTTCACTGACTGACTGAATGACTAAATGACTGACTGACACTGACTGACTGCTTGACTACCTGACTGACTGCTTGACTGACTAACTGACTGGACAGGACTGACCGACTGACTGACTGACAGACTGACTGAATAAGGATGACTGACAGACTGACTGAATAAGGCTGACTGACTGACTGACTGACAGACTGACTGAATAAGGCTGACCGACTGACTGACTGCCTGACTGACTGACTGACTGAATGACTGACTGACTGACTGACCGAGACTGACTGACTGACTGACTGAGACTGGACTGGACTGACTGACTGACTGACTGACTGAGACTGACTGACTGCTTTAGTGACTAACTGACTGCACAGGACTGACCGACTGACTGACTGACTGACTGACTGACTGAATGACTGACTGACTGAGACTAAATGACTGACTGCTTGACTGACTGGCTGAAGGACTAACTGACTGACTGAGTGACTGACTGACTGGACTGACTGACTGAGACTGAATGACTGAGTGCTTGACTGATTGACTGTCAGACTGACTGACTGACTTCGCAAAAGGGAAAAATAAAAAAAAAAGAATTATAAAATTAGAAAAAAATATTTGCATTTAAGATTTCCTTTCCGGCTGGGATTTAAACCCAGGGCGACACTCATGGAAGCCCAACGCTCTCGCCAATATACTATCGGATCTCTGTTGATCGGTGTCTTAATTATAATAAAAACAAAAAATGCACCTTAGTAATTATTGATCTAAAATCTTTGAAATCTAAAGGTCGAATGATTAAACTGACTCAGAATTTTCTTCCGTACATAAATAATCCATATTTGCAAAAGAAAGAAATTGAAAAAAAAAAGAATCTTCAAATTAGAAGAGAAATATATACATGGAAGATTTTCGTTCCGGCCGGGACTCGAACCCAGTACCACGCGCTTGGAACCCAACGGTCTAGCCATTAGGCTATCGGAGCTCTGTCGATGGAAGTCTTAAATATAATAAAAACAAAAAATGCACCTTGGTAATTATTGATTCAAACACATTGAAATTTACAGGTCGAATAATTAAACTGACTCAGAATTTTTCTCCCTACATAAATAATCAATATTCGCAAAAGAGAAAAATTAAAAAAAAAGAAGAAGAAATTTCAAATTAGAAACTAAAAGTATACATTGAAGATTTTCGTTCAGGCTGGGACTCGAACCCAGGGCCACTCGCTTGGAAGCCTAACACTCTAGCCATTAGTCTATGGGAGCACTGTCGGTGGGAGTTTTAAATATAATAAAAACAAAAAATGCACCTTGGTAATTGTTTATTTAAACACTTTGAAATCTTCGTGTCGAAAAATTAAACTGACTCAGAATTTTCTTCCCTACATAAATAATCAATAATTGCAAAGGAAAGAAATTGAAAAAAAAAAGAATTTTCAAATTAGAAAAGAAATATATACATTGAAGATATTCGCTCCGGCTGGGACTCGAACCCAGGCCACTCGCTTGGAAGACCAGCGGTCTAGCCATTAGGCTATCGGAGTTCTGTCGAGCGGAGTCTTACTGCCTGACTGATACTGCCTGACTGACAGACTGACTCACTGACTGACTGATACTGACTGACTGACTCACTGACTGACCGAGACTGACTGACTAACTGCCTGACTGACTGAGACTGGACTGACTGACTGACTGACTGACTGACTGACTAACTGACTGACTGAGACTGACTGACTGACTGCTTGACTCTCTGACTGGCTATTTCACTGACTGACTGAATGACTAAATGACTGACTGACACTGACTGACTGACTGCTTGACTCTCTGACTGGCTATTTCACTGACTGACTGAATGACTAAATGACTGACTGACACTGACTGACTGACTGCTTGACTACCTGACTGACTGCTTGACTGACTAACTGACTGGACAGGACTGACCGACTGACTGACTGACAGACTGACTGAATAAGGATGACTGACAGACTGACTGAATAAGGCTGACTGACTGACTGACAGACTGACTGAATAAGGCTGACCGACTGACTGACTGCCTGACTGACTGACTGACTGAATGACTGACTGACTGACTGACCGAGACTGACTGACTGACTGACTGAGACTGGACTGGACTGACTGACTGACTGACTGACTGAGACTGACTGACTGCTTTAGTGACTAACTGACTGCACAGGACTGACCGACTGACTGACTGACTGACTGCCTGACTGACTGACTGACTGAATGACTGACTGACACTAAATGACTGACTGCTTGACTGACTGGCTGAAGGACTAACTGACTGACTGAGTGACTGACTGACTGGACTGACTGACTGAGACTGAATGACTGGGTGCTTGACTGATTGACTGTCAGACTGACTGACTGACTTCGCAAAAGGGAAAAATAAAAAAAAAAGAATTATGAAATTAGAAAAAAATATTTGCATTTAAGATTTCCTTTCCGGCTGGGATTTGAACCCAGGGCGACACTCATGGAAGCCCAACGCTCTCGCCAATATACTATCGGATCTCTGTTGATCGGTGTCTTAATTATAATAAAAACAAAAAATGCACCTTTGTAATTATTGATCTAAAATCTTTGAAATCTAAAGGTCGAATGATTAAACTGACTCAGAATTTTCTTCCGTACATAAATAATCCATATTTGCAAAAGAAAGAAATTGAAAAAAAAAAGAATCTTCAAATTAGAAGAGAAATATATACATGGAAGATTTTCGTTCCGGCCGGGACTCGAACCCAGTACCACGCGCTTGGAACCCAACGGTCTAGCCATTAGGCTATCGGAGCTCTGTCGATGGAAGTCTTAAATATAATAAAAACAAAAAATGCACCTTGGTAATTATTGATTCAAACACTTTGAAATTTACAGGTCGAATAATTAAACTGACTCAGAATTTTTCTCCCTACATAAATAATCAATATTCGCAAAAGAGAAAAATTAAAAAAAAAGAAGAAGAAATTTCAAATTAGAAACTAAAAGTATACATTGAAGATTTTCGTTCAGGCTGGGACTCGAACCCAGGGCCACTCGCTTGGAAGCCTAACACTCTAGCCATTAGTCTATGGGAGCTCTGTCGGTGGGAGTTTTAAATATAATAAAAACAAAAAATGCACCTTGGTAATTGTTTATTTAAACACTTTGAAATCTTCGTGTCGAAAAATTAAACTGACTCAGAATTTTCTTCCCTACATAAATAATCAATAATTGCAAAGGAAAGAAATTGAAAAAAAAAGAATTTTCAAATTAGAAAAGAAATATATACATTGAAGATATTCGCTCCGGCTGTAACTCGAACCCAGGCCACTCGCTTGGAAGACCAGCGGTCTAGCCATTAGGCTATCGGAGTTCTGTCGAGCGGAGTCTTACTGCCTGACTTATACTGCCTGACTGACAGACTGACTCACTGACTGACTGATACTGACTGACTGACTCACTGACTGACCGAGACTGACTGACTAACTGCCTGACTGACTGAGACTGGACTGACTGACTGACTGACTGACTGACTGACTAACTGACTGACTGAGACTGACTGACTGACTGCTTGACTCTCTGACTGGCTATTTCACTGACTGACTGAATGACTAAATGACTGACTGACACTGACTGACTGACTGCTTGACTACCTGACTGACTGCTTGACTGACTAACTGACTGGACAGGACTGACCGACTGACTGACTGACAGACTGACTGAATAAGGATGACTGACAGACTGACTGAATAAGGCTGACTGACTGACTGACTGACAGACTGACTGAATAAGGCTGACCGACTGACTGACTGCCTGACTGACTGACTGACTGAATGACTGACTGACTGACTGACCGAGACTGACTGACTGACTGACTGAGACTGGACTGGACTGACTGACTGACTGACTGACTGAGACTGACTGACTGCTTTAGTGACTAACTGACTGCACAGGACTGACCGACTGACTGACTGACTGACTGCCTGACTGACTGACTGACTGAATGACTGACTGACTGAGACTACATGACTGACTGCTTGACTGACTGGCTGAAGGACTAACTGACTGACTGAGTGACTGACTGACTGGACTGACTGACTGAGACTGACTGACTGACTTCGCAAAAGGGAAAAATAAAAAAAAAGAATTATAAAATTAGAAAAAAATATTTGCATTAAAGATTTCCTTTCCGGCTGGGATTTGAACCCAGGGCGAGACTCATGGAAGCCCAACGCTCTCGCCAATATACTATCGGATCTCTGTTGATCGGTGTCTTAATTATAATAAAAACAAAAAATGCACCTTAGTAATTATTGATCTAAAATCTTTGAAATCTAAAGGTCGAATGATTAAACAGACTCAGAATTTTCTTCCGTACATAAATAATCCATATTTGCAAAAGAAAGAAATTGAAAAAAAAAGAATCTTCAAATTAGAAGAGAAATATATACATGGAAGATTTTCGTTCCGGCCGGGACTCGAACCCAGTACCACGCGCTTGGAACCCAACGGTCTAGCCATTAGGCTACCGGAGCTCTGTCGATGGAAGTCTTAAATATAATAAAAACAAAAAATGCACCTTGGTAATTATTGATTCAAACACTTTGAAATTTACAGGTCGAATAATTAAACTGACTCAGAATTTTTCTCCCTACATAAATAATCAATATTTGCAAAAGAGAAAAATTAAAAAAAAAAGAAGAAGAAATTTCAAATTAGAAACTAAAAGTATACATTGAAGATTTTCGTTCAGGCTGGGACTCGAACCCAGGGCCACTCGCTTGGAAGCCTAACACTCTAGCCATTAGTCTATGGGAGCTCTGTCGGTGGGAGTTTTAAATATAATAAAAACAAAAAATGCACCTTGGTAATTGTTTATTTAAACACTTTGAAATCTTCGTTTCGAAAAATTAAACTGACTCAGAATTTTCTTCCCTACATAAATAATCAATAATTGCAAAGGAAAGAAATTGAAAAAAAAAAGAATTTTCAAATTAGAAAAGAAATATATACATTGAAGATATTCGCTCCGGCTGTAACTCGAACCCAGGCCACTCGCTTGGAAGACCAGCGGTCTAGCCATTAGGCTATCGGAGTTCTGTCGAGCGGAGTCTTACTGCCTGACTAATACTGCCTGACTGACAGACTGACTCACTGACTGACTGATACTGACTGACTGACTCACTGACTGACCGAGACTGACTGACTAACTGCCTGACTGACTGAGACTGGACTGACTGACTGACTGACTGACTGACTGACTGACTAACTGACTGACTGAGACTGACTGACTGACTGCTTGACTCTCTGACTGGCTATTTCACTGAATGACTGAATGACTAAATGACTGACTGACACTGACTGACTGACTGCTTGACTACCTGACTGACTGCTTGACTGACTAACTGACTGGACAGGACTGACCGACTGACTGACTGACAGACTGACTGAATAAGGATGACTGACAGACTGACTGAATAAGGCTGACTGACTGACTGACTGACAGACTGACTGAATAAGGCTGACCGACTGACTGACTGCTTGACTGACTGACTGACTGAATGACTGACTGACTGACTGACCGAGACTGACTGACTGACTGACTGAGACTGGACTGGACTGACTGACTGACTGACTGACTGAGACTGACTGACTGCTTTAGTGACTAACTGACTGCACAGGACTGACTGACTGACTGACTGACTGCCTGACTGACTGACTGACTGAGACTAAATGACTGACTGCTTGACTGACTGGCTGAAGGACTAACTGACTGACTGAGTGACTGACTGACTGGACTGACTGACTGAGACTGAATGACTCAGTGCTTGACTGATTGACTGTCAGACTGACTGACTGACTTCGCAAAAGGGAAAAATAAAAAAAAAAAGAATTATAAAATTAGAAAAAAATATTTGCATTTAAGATTTCCTTTCCGGCCGGGACTCGAACCCAGTACCACGCGCTAGGAACCCAACGGTCTAGCCATTAGGCTATCGGAGCTCTGTCGATGGAAGTCTTAAATATAATAAAAACAAAAAATGCACCTTGGTAATTATTGATTCAAACACTTTGAAATTTACAGGTCGAATAATTAAACTGACTCAGAATTTTTCTCCCTACATAAATAATCAATATTCGCAAAAGAGAAAAATTAAAAAAAAAGAAGAAGAAATTTCAAATTAGAAACTAAAAGTATACATTGAAGATTTTCGTTCAGGCTGGGACTCGAACCCAGGGCCACTCGCTTGGAAGCCTAACACTCTAGCCATTAGTCTATGGGAGCTCTGCCGGTGGGAGTTTTAAATATAATAAAAACAAAAAATGCACCTTGGTAATTGTTTATTTAAACACTTTGAAATCTTCGTGTCGAAAAATTAAACTGACTCAGAATTTTCTTCCCTACATAAATAATCAATAATTGCAAAGGAAAGAAATTGAAAAAAAAAGAATTTTCAAATTAGAAAAGAAATATATACATTGAAGATATTCGCTCCGGCTGGGACTCGAACCCAGGCCACTCGCTTGGAAGACCAGCGGTCTAGCCATTAGGCTATCGGAGTTCTGTCGAGCGGAGTCTTACTGCCTGACTGATACTGCCTGACTGACAGACTGACTCACTGACTGACTGATACTGACTGACTGACTCACTGACTGACCGAGACTGACTGACTAACTGCCTGACTGACTGAGACAGGACTGACTGACTGACTGACTGATTGACTAACTGACTGACTGAGACTGACTGACTGACTGCTTGACTCTCTGACTGGCTATTTCACTGACTGACTGAATGACTAAATGACTGACTGACACTGACTGACTGACTGCTTGACTACCTGACTGACTGCTTGACTGACTAACTGACTGGACAGGACTGACCGACTGACTGACTGACAGACTGACTGAATAAGGATGACTGACAGACTGACTGAATAAGGCTGACTGACTGACTGACTGACAGACTGACTGAATAAGGCTGACCGACTGACTGACTGCCTGACTGACTGACTGACTGAATGACTGACTGACTGACTGACCGAGACTGACTGACTGACTGACTGAGACTGGACTGGACTGACTGACTGACTGACTGACTGAGACTGACTGACTGCTTTAGTGACTAACTGACTGCACAGGACTGACCGACTGACTGACTGACTGACTGCCTGACTGACTGACTGACTGAATGACTGACTGACTGAGACTAAATGACTGACTGCTTGACTGACTGGCTGAAGGACTAACTGAATGACTGAGTGACTGACTGACTGGACTGACTGACTGAGACTGAATGACTGAGTGCTTGACTGATTGACTGTCAGACTGACTGACTGACTTCGCAAAAGGGAAAAATAAAAAAAAAAGAATTATAAAATTAGAAAAAAATATTTGCATTTAAGATTTCCTTTCCGGCTGGGATTTGAACCCAGGGCGACACTCATGGAAGCCCAACGCTCTCGCCAATGTAATATCGGATCTCTGTTGATCGGTGTCTTAATTATAATAAAAACAAAAAATGCACCTTAGTAATTATTGATCTAAAATCTTTGAAATCTAAAGGTCGAATGATTAAACTGACTCAGAATTTTCTTCCGTACATAAATAATCCATATTTGCAAAAAAAAAAAATTGAAAAAAAAAAGAATCTTCAAATTAGAAGAGAAATATATACATGGAAGATTTTCGTTCCGGCCGGGACTCGAACCCAGTACCACGCGCTTGGAACCCAACGGTCTAGCCATTAGGCTATCGGAGCTCTGTCGATGGAAGTCTTAAATATAATAAAAACAAAAAATGCACCTTGGTAATTATTGATTCAAACACTTTGAAATTTACAGGTCGAATAATTAAACTGACTCAGAATTTTTCTCCCTACATAAATAATCAATATTCGCAAAAGAGAAAAATTAAAAAAAAAAGAAGAAGAAATTTCAAATTAGAAACTAAAAGTATACATTGAAGATTTTCGTTCAGGCTGGGACTCGAACCCAGGGCCACTCGCTTGGAAGCCTAACACTCTAGCCATTAGTCTATGGGAGCTCTGTCGGTGGGAGTTTTAAATATAATAAAAACAAAAAATGCACCTTGGTAATTGTTTATTTAAACACTTTGAAATCTTCGTGTCGAAAAATTAAACTGACTCAGAATTTTCTTCCCTACATAAATAATCAATAATTGCAAAGGAAAGAAATCGAAAAAAAAAAGAATTTTCAAATTAGAAAAGAAATATATACATTGAAGATATTCGCTCCGGCTGGGACTCGAACCCAGGCCACTCGCTTGGAAGACCAGCGGTCTAGCCATTAGGCTGTCGGAGTTCTGTCGAGCGGAGTCTTACTGCCTGACTGATACTGCCTGACTGACAGACTGACTCACTGACTGACTGATACTGACTGACTGACTCACTGACTGACCGAGACTGACTGACTAACTGCCTGACTGACTGAGACTGGACTGACTGACTGACTGACTGACTAACTGACTGACTGAGACTGACTGACTGACTGCTTGACTCTCTGACTGGCTATTTCACTGACTGACTGAATGACTAAATGACTGACTGACACTGACTGACTGACTGCTTGACTACCTGACTGACTGCTTGACTGACTAACTGACTGGACAGGACTGACCGACTGACTGACTGACAGACTGACTGAATAAGGATGACTGACAGACTGACTGAATAAGGCTGACTGACTGACTGACTGACAGACTGACTGAATAAGGCTGACCGACTGACTGACTGACTGACTGACTGAATGACTGACTGACCGAGACTGACTGACTGACTGACTGAGACTGGACTGAACTGACTGACTGACTGAGACTGACTGACTGCTTTAGTGACTAACTGACTGCACAGGACTGACCGACTGACTGACTGACTGACTGCCTGACTGACTGACTGACTGAATGACTGACTGACAGAGACTAAATGACTGACTGCTTGACTGACTGGCTGAAGGACTAACTGACTGACTGAGTGACTGACTGACTGGACTGACTGACTGAGACTGAATGACTGAGTGCTTGACTGATTGACTGTCAGACTGACTGACTGACTTCGCAAAAGGGAAAAATAAAAAAAAAAGAATTATAAAATTAGAAAAAAATATTTGCATTTAAGATTTCCTTTCCGGCCGGGACTCGAACCCAGTACCACGCGCTAGGAACCCAACGGTCTAGCCATTAGGCTATCGGAGCTCTGTCGATGGAAGTCTTAAATATAATAAAAACAAAAAATGCACCTTGGTAATTATTGATTCAAACACTTTGAAATTTACAGGTCGAATAATTAAACTGACTCAGAATTTTTCTCCCTACATAAATAATCAATATTCGCAAAAGAGAAAAATTAAAAAAAAGAAGAAGAAATTTCAAATTAGAAACTAAAAGTATACATTGAAGATTTTCGTTCAGGCTGGGACTCGAACCCAGGGCCACTCGCTTGGAAGCCTAACACTCTAGCCATTAGTCTATGGGAGCTCTGTCGGTGGGAGTTTTAAATATAATAAAAACAAAAAATGCACCTTGGTAATTGTTTATTTAAACACTTTGAAATCTTTGTGCCGAAAAATTAAACTGACTCGGAATTTTCTTCCCTACATAAATAATCAATAATTGCAAAGGAAAGAAATTGAAAAAAAAAAGAATTTTCAAATTAGAAAAGAAATATATACATTGAAGATATTCGCTCCGGCTGGGACTCGAACCCAGGCCACTCGCTTGGAAGACCAGCGGTCTAGCCATTAGGCTATCGGAGTTCTGTCGAGCGGAGTCTTACTGCCTGACTGATACTGCCTGACTGACAGACTGACTCACTGACTGACTGATACTGACTGACTGACTCACTGACTGACCGAGACTGACTGACTAACTGCCTGACTGACTGAGACTGGACTGACTGACTGACTGACTAACTGACTGACTGAGACTGACTGACTGACTGCTTGACTCTCTGACTGGCTATTTCACTGACTGACTGAATGACTAAATGACTGACTGACACTGACTGACTGACTGCTTGACTACCTGACTGACTGCTTGACTGACTAACTGACTGGACAGGACTGACCGACTGACTGACTGACAGACTGACTGAATAAGGATGACTGACAGACTGACTGAATAAGGCTGACTGACTGACTGACTGACAGACTGACTGAATAAGGCTGACCGACTGACTGACTGCCTGACTGACTGACTGACTGAATGACTGACTGACTGACTGACCGAGACTGACTGACTGACTGACTGAGACTGGACTGGACTGACTGACTGACTGACTGACTGAGACTGACTGACTGCTTTAGTGACTAACTGACTGCACAGGACTGACCGACTGACTGACTGACTGACTGCCTGACTGACTGACTGACTGAATGACTGACTGACTGAGACTAAATGACTGACTGCTTGACTGACTGGCTGAAGGACTAACTGACTGACTGAGTGACTGACTGACTGGACTGACTGACTGAGACTGAATGACTGAGTGCTTGACTGATTGACTGTCAGACTGACTGACTGACTTCGCAAAAGGGAAAAATAAAAAAAAAAGAATTATAAAATTAGAAAAAAATATTTGCATTTAAGATTTCCTTTCCGGCTGGGATTTGAACCCAGGGCTACACTCATGGAAGCCCAACGCTCGCGCCAATATACTATCGTATCTCTGTTGATCGGTGTCTTAATTATAATAAAAACAAAAAATGCACCTTAGTAATTATTGATCTAAAATCTTTGAAATCTAAAGGTCGAATGATTAAACTGACTCAGAATTTTCTTCCGTACATAAATAATCCATATTTGCAAAAGAAAGAAATTGAAAAAAAAAAGAATCTTCAAATTAGAAGAGAAATATATACATGGAAGATTTTCGTTCCGGCCAGGACTCGAACCCAGTACCACGCGCTTGGAACCCAACGGTCTAGCCATTAGGCTATCGGAGCTCTGTCGATGGAAGTCTTAAATATAATAAAAACAAAAAATGCACCTTGGTAATTATTGATTCAAACACTTTGAAATTTACAGGTCGAATAATTAAACTGACTCAGAATTTTTCTCCCTACATAAATAATCAATATTCGCAAAAGAGAAAAATTAAAAAAAAAAGAAGAAGAAATTTCAAATTAGAAACTAAAAGTATACATTGAAGATTTTCGTTCAGGCTGGGACTCGAACCCAGTGCCAATCGCTTGTAAGCCTAACACTCTAGCCATTAGTCTATGGGAGCTCTGTCGGTGGGAGTTTTAAATATAATAAAAACAAAAAATGCACCTTGGTAATTGTTTATTTAAACACTTTGAAATCTTCGTGTCGAAAAATTAAACTGACTCAGAATTTTCTTCCCTACATAAATAATCAATAATTGCAAAGGAAAGAAATTGAAAAAAAAAAAGAATTTTCAAATTAGAAAAGAAATATATACATTGAAGATATTCGCTCCGGCTGGGACTCGACCCCAGGACACTCGCTTGGAAGACCAGCGGTCTAGCGATTAGGCTATCGGAGTTCTGTCGAGCGGAGTCTTACTGCCTGACTGATACTGCCTGACTGACAGACTGACTCACTGACTGACTGATACTGACTGACTGACTCACTGACTGACCGAGACTGACTGACTAACTGCCTGACTGACTGAGACTGGACTGACTGACTGACTGACTGACTGACTGACTAACTGACTGACTGAGACTGACTGACTGACTGCTTGACTCTCTGACTGGCTATTTCACTGACTGACTGAATGACTAAATGACTGACTGACACTGACTGACTGACTGCTTGACTACCTGACTGACTGCTTGACTGACTAACTGACTGGACAGGACTGACCGACTGACTGACTGACAGACTGACTGAATAAGGATGACTGACAGACTGACTGAATAAGGCTGACTGACTGACTGACTGACAGACTGACTGAATAAGGCTGACCGACTGCCTGACTGCCTGACTGACTGACTGACTGAATGACTGACTGACTGACTGACCGAGACTGACTGACTGACTGACTGAGACTGGACTGGACTGACTGACTGACTGACTGACTGAGACTGACTGACTGCTTTAGTGACTAACTGACTGCACAGGACTGACCGACTGACTGACTGACTGACTGCCTGACTGACTGACTGACTGACTGAATGACTGACTGACTGAGACTAAATGACTGACTGCTTGACTGACTGGCTGAAGGACTAACTGACTGACTGAGTGACTGACTGACTGGACTGACTGACTGAGACTGAATGACTGAGTGCTTGACTGATTGACTGTCAGACTGACTGACTGACTTCGCAAAAGGGAAAAATAAAAAAAAAAGAATTATAAAATTAGAAAAAAATATTTGCATTTAAGATTTCCTTTCCGGCTGGGATTTGAACCCAGGGCGACACTCATGGAAGCCCAACGCTCTCGCCAATATACTATCGGATCTCTGTTGATCGGTGTCTTAATTATAATAAAAACAAAAAATGCACCTTAGTAATTATTGATCTAAAATCTTTGAAATCTAAAGGTCGAATGATTAAACTGACTCAGAATTTTCTTCCGTACATAAATAATCCATATTTGCAAAAGAAAGAAATTGAAAAAAAAATAATCTTCAAATTAGAAGAGAAATATATACATGGAAGATTTTCGTTCCGGCCGGGACTCGAACCCAGTACCACGCGCTTGGAACCCAACGGTCTAGCCATTAGGCTATCGGAGCTCTGTCGATGGAAGTCTTAAATATAATAAAAACAAAAAATGCACCTTGGTAATTATTGATTCAAACACTTTGAAATTTACAGGTCGAATAATTAAACTGACTCAGAATTTTTCTCCCTACATAAATAATCAATATTCGCAAAAGAGAAAAATTAAAAAAAAAAGAAGAAGAAATTTCAAATTAGAAACTAAAAGTATACATTGAAGATTTTCGTTCAGGCTGGGACTCGAACCCAGGGCCACTCGCTTGGAAGCCTAACACTCTAGCCATTAGTCTATGGGAGCTCTGTCGGTGGGAGTTTTAAATATAATAAAAACAAAAAATGCACCTTGGTAATTGTTTATTTAAACACTTTGAAATCTTCGTGTCGAAAAATTAAACTGACTCAGAATTTTCTTCCCTACATAAATAATCAATAATTGCAAAGGAAAGAAATTGAAAAAAAAAAGAATTTTCAAATTAGAAAAGAAATATATACATTGAAGATATTCGCTCCGGCTGGGACTCGAACCCAGGCCACTCGCTTGGAAGACCAGCGGTCTAGCCATTAGGCTATCGGAGTTCTGTCGAGCGGAGTCTTACTGCCTGACTGATACTGCCTGACTGACAGACTGACTCACTGACTGACTGATACTGACTGACTGACTCACTGACTGACCGAGACTGACTGACTAACTGCCTGACTGACTGAGACTGGACTGACTGACTGACTGACTAACTGACTGACTAACTGACTGACTAACTGACTGACTGAGACTGACTGACTGACTGCTTGACTCTCTGACTGGCTATTTCACTGACTGACTGAATGACTAAATGACTGACTGACACTGACTGACTGACTGCTTGACTACCTGACTGACTGCTTGACTGACTAACTGACTGGACAGGACTGACCGACTGACTGACTGACAGACTGACTGAATAAGGATGACTGACAGACTGACTGAATAAGGCTGACTGACTGACTGACTGACAGACTGACTGAATAAGGCTGACCGACTGACTGACTGCCTGACTGACTGACTGACTGAATGACTGACTGACTGACTGACCGAGACTGACTGACTGACTGACTGAGACTGGACTGGACTGACTGACTGACTGACTGACTGAGACTGACTGACTGCTTTAGTGACTAACTGACTGCATAGGACTGACCGACTGACTGACTGACTGACTGCCTGACTGACTGACTGAATGACTGACTGACTGAGACTAAATGACTGACTGCTTGACTGACTGGCTGAAGGACTAACTGACTGACTGAGTGACTGACTGACTGGACTGACTGACTGAGACTGAATGACTGAGTGCTTGACTGATTGACTGTCAGACTGACTGACTGACTTCGCAAAAGGGAAAAATAAAAAAAAAAGAATTATAAAATTAGAAAAAAATATTTGCGTTTAAGATTTCCTTTCCGGCCGGGACTCGAACCCAGTACCACGCGCTAGGAACCCAACGGTCTAGCCATTAGGCTATCGGAGCTCTGTCGATGGAAGTCTTAAATATAATAAAAACAAAAAATGCACCTTGGTAATTATTGATTCAAACACTTTGAAATTTACAGGTCGAATAATTAAACTCACTCAGAATTTTTCTCCCTACATAAATAATCAATATTCGCAAAAGAGAAAAATTAAAAAAAGAAGAAGAAGAAATTTCAAATTAGAAACTAAAAGTATACATTGAAGATTTTCGTTCAGGCTGGAACTCGAACCCAGGGCCACTCGCTTGGAAGCCTAACACTCTAGCCATTAGTCTATGGGAGCTCTGGCGGTGGGAGTTTTAAATATAATAAAAACAAAAAATGCACCTTGGTAATTGTTTATTTAAACACTTTGAAATCTTCGTGTCGAAAAATTAAACTGACTCAGAATTTTCTTCCCTACATAAATAATCAATAATTGCAAAGGAAAGAAATTGAAAAAAAAAAGAATTTTCAAATTAGAAAAGTAATATATACATTGAAGATGTTCGCTCCGGCTGGGACTCGAACCCAGGCCACTCGCTTGGAAGACCAGCGGTCTAGCCATTAGGCTATCGGAGTTCTGTCGAGCGGAGTCTTACTGCCTGACTGATACTGCCTGACTGACAGACTGACTCACTGACTGACTGATACTGACTGACTGACTCACTGACTGACCGAGACTGACTGACTAACTGACTGACTGACTGAGACTGGACTGACTGACTGACTGACTGACTGACTGACTAACTGACTGACTGAGACTGACTGACTGACTGCTTGACTCTCTGACTGGCTATTTCACTGACTGACTGAATGACTAAATGACTGACTGACACTGACTGACTGACTGCTTGACTACCTGACTGACTGCTTGACTGACTAACTAACTGGACAGGACTGACCGACTGACTGACTGACAGACTGACTGAATAAGGATGACTGACAGACTGACTGAATAAGGCTGACTGACTGACAGACTGACTGAATAAGGCTGACCGACTGACTGACTGCCTGACTGACTGACTGACTGAATGACTGACTGACTGACTGACCGAGACTGACTGACTGACTGACTGAGACTGGACTGGACTGACTGACTGACTGACTGACTGAGACTGACTGACTGCTTTAGTGACTAACTGACTGCACAGGACTGACCGACTGACTGACTGACTGACTGCCTGACTGACTGACTGACTGAATGACTGACTGACTGAGACTAAATGACTGACTGCTTGACTGACTGGCTGAAGGACTAACTGACTGAGTGACTGACTGACTGGACTGACTGACTGAGACTGAATGACTGAGTGCTTGACTGATTGACTGTCAGACTGACTGACTGACTTCGCAAAAGGGAAAAATAAAAAAAAAGAATTATAAAATTAGAAAAAAATATTTGCATTTAAGATTTCCTTTCCGGCCGGGACTCGAACCCAGTACCACGCGCTAGGAACCCAACGGTCTAGCCTTTAGGCTATCGGAGCTCTGTCGATGGAAGTCTTAAATATAATAAAAACAAAAAATGCACCTTGGTAATTATTGATTCAAACACTTTGAAATTTACAGGTCGAATAATTAAACTGACTCAGAATTTTTCTCCCTACATAAATAATCAATATTCGCAAAAGAGAAAAATTAAAAAAAAAAGAAGAAGAAATTTCAAATTAGAAACTAAAAGTATACATTGAAGATTTTCGTTCAGGCTGGGACTCGAACCCAGGGACACTCGCTTGGAAGCCTAACACTCTAGCCATTAGTCTATGGGAGCTCTGTCGGTGGAAGTTTTAAATATAATAAAAACAAAAAATGCACCTTGGTAATTGTTGATTTAAACACTTTGAAATCTTCGTGTCGAAAAATTAAACTGACTCAGAATTTTCTTCCCTACATAAATAATCAATAATTGCAAAGGAAAGAAATTGAAAAAAAAAGAATTTTCAAATTAGAAAAGAAATATATACATTGAAGATATTCGCTCCGGCTGGGACTCGAACCCAGGCCACTCGCTTGGAAGACCAGCGGTCTAGCCATTAGGCTATCGGAGTTCTGTCGAGCGGAGTCTTACTGCCTGACTGATACTGCCTGACTGACAGACTGACTCACTGACTGACTGATACTGACTGACTGACTCACTGACTGACCGAGACTGACTGACTAACTGCCTGACTGACTGAGACTGGACTGACTGACTGACTGACTGACTAACTGACTGACTGAGACTGACTGACTGACTGCTTGACTCTCCGACTGGCTATTTCACTGACTGACTGAATGACTAAATGACTGACTGACACTGACTGACTACCTGACTGCCTACTGCTTGAATACCTGACTGACTGCTTGACTGACTAACTGACTGGACAGAACTGACCGACTGACTGACTGACAGACTGACTGAATAAGGATGACTGACAGACTGACTGAATAAGGCTGACTGCCTGACTGACTGACAGACTGACTGAATAAGGCTGACCGACTGACTGACTGCCTGACTGACTGACTGACTGAATGACTGACTGACTGACTGACCGAGACTGACTGACTGAGACTGGACTGGACTGACTGACTGACTGACTGACTGAGACTGACTGACTGCTTTAGTGACTAACTGACTGCACAGGACTGACCGACTGACTGACTGACTGACTGCCTGACTGACTGACTGACTGAATGACTGACTGACTGAGACTAAATGACTGACTGCTTGACTGACTGGCTGAAGGACTAACTGACTGACTGAGTGACTGACTGACTGGACTGACTGACTGAGACTGAATGACTGAGTGCTTGACTGATTGACTGTCAGACTGACTGACTGACTTCGCAAAAGGGAAAAATAAAAAAAAAAGAATTATAAAATTAGAAAAAAATATTTGCATTTAAGATTTCCTTTCCGGCCGGGAATCGAACCCAGTACCACGGGCTAGGAACCCAACGGTCTAGCCATTAGGCTATCGGAGCTCTGTCGATGGAAGTCTTAAATATAATAAAAACAAAAAATGCACCTTGGTAATTATTGATTCAAACACTTTGAAATTTACAGGTCGAATAATTAAACTGACTCAGAATTTTTCTCCCTACATAAATAATCAATATTCGCAAAAGAGAAAAATTTAAAAAAAAAGAAGAAGAAATTTCAAATTAGAAACTAAAAGTATACATTGAAGATTTTCGTTCAGGCTGGGACTCGAACCCAGGGCCACTCGCTTGGAAGCCTAACACTCTAGCCATTAGTCTATGGGAGCTCTGTCGATGGGAGTTTTAAATATAATAAAAACAAAAAATGCACCTTGGTAATTGTTTATTTAAACACTTTGAAATCTTCGTGTCGAAAAATTAAACTGACTCAGAATTTTCTTCCCTACATAAATAATCAATAATTGCAAAGGAAAGAAATTGAAAAAAAAAAGAATTTTCAAATTAGAAAAGAAATATATACATTGAAGATATTCGCTCCAGCTGTAACTCGAACCCAGGCCACTCGCTTGGAAGACCAGCGGTCTAGCCATTAGGCTATCGGAGTTCTGTCGAGCGGAGTCTTACTGCCTGACTAATACTGCCTGACTGACAGACTGACTCACTGACTGACTGATACTGACTGACTGACTCACTGACTGACCGAGACTGACTGACTAACTGCCTGACTGACTGAGACTGGACTGACTGACTGACTGACTGACTGACTGACTAACTGACTGACTGAGACTGACTGACTGACTGCTTGACTCTCTGACTGGCTATTTCACTGACTGACTGAATGACTAAATGACTGACTGACACTGACTGACTGACTGCTTGACTACCTGACTGACTGCTTGACTGACTAACTGACTGGACAGGACTGACCGACTGACTGACTGACAGACTGACTGAATAAGGATGACTGACAGACTGACTGAATAAGGCTGACTGACTGACTGACTGACAGACTGACTGAATAAGGCTGACCGACTGACTGACTGCCTGACTGACTGACTGACTGAATGACTGACTGACTGACTGACCGAGACTGACTGACTGACTGAGACTGGACTGGACTGACTGACTGACTGACTGACTGACTGAGACTGACTGACTGCTTTAGTGACTAACTGACTGCACAGGACTGACCGACTGACTGACTGACTGACTGCCTGACTGACTGACTGACTGAATGACTGACTGACTGAGACTAAATGACTGACTGCTTGACTGACTGGCTGAAGGACTAACTGACTGACTGAGTGACTGACTGACTGGACTGACTGACTGAGACTGAATGACTGAGTGCTTGACTGATTGACTGTCATACTGACTGACTGACTTCGCAAAAGGGAAAAATAAAAAAAAAGAAATATAAAATTAGAAAAAAATATTTGCATTTAAGATTTCCTTTCCGGCCGGGACTCGAACCCAGTACCACGGGCTAGGAACCCAACGGTCTAGCCATTAGGCTATCGGAGCTCTGTCGATGGAAGTCTTAAATATAATAAAAACAAAAAATGCACCTTGGTAATTATTGATTCAAACACTTTGAAATTTACAGGTCGAATAATTAAACTGACTCAGAATTTTTCTCCCTACATAAATAATCAATATTCGCAAAAGAGAAAAATTAAAAAAAAAGAAGAAGAAATTTCAAATTAGAAACTAAAAGTATACATTGAAGATTTTCGTTCAGGCTGGGACTCGAACCCAGGGCCACTCGCTTGGAAGCCTAACACTCTAGCCATTAGTCTATGGGAGCTCTGTCGGTGGGAGTTTTAAATATAATAAAAACAAAAAATGCACCTTGGTAATTGTTTATTTAAACACTTTGAAATCTTCGTGTCGAAAAATTAAACTGACTCAGAATTTTCTTCCCTACATAAATAATCAATAATTGCAAAGGAAAGAAATTGAAAAAAAAAAAGAATTTTCAAATTAGAAAAGAAATATATACATTGAAGATATTCGCTCCGGCTGGGACTCGAACCCAGGCCACTCGCTTGGAAGACCAGCGGTCTAGCCATTAGGCTATCGGAGTTCTATCGAGCGGAGTCTTACTGCCTGACTGATACTGCCTGACTGACAGACTGACTCACTGACTGACTGATACTGACTGACTGACTTACTGACTGACCGAGACTGACTGACTAACTGCCTGACTGACTGAGACTGGACTGACTGACTGACTGACTGACTAACTGACTGACTGAGACTGACAGCTTGACTCTCTGACTGGCTATTTCACTGACTGACTGAATGACTAAATGACTGACTGACACTGACTGACTGACTGCTTGACTACCTGACTGACTGCTTGACGGACTAACTGACTGGACAGGACTGACCGACTGACTGACTGACAGACTGACTGAATAAGGATGACTGACAGACTGACTGAATAAGGCTGACCGACTGACTGACTGCCTGACTGACTGAATAAGGCTGACCGACTGACTGACTGCCTGACTGACTGAATAAGGCTGACCGACTGACTGACTGCCTGACTGACTGAATAAGGCTGACCGACTGACTGACTGCCTGACTGACTGACTGACTGAATGACTGACTGACTGACTGACCGAGACTGACTGACTGACTGACTGAGACTGGACTGGACTGACTGACTGACTGACTGAGACTGACTGACTGCTTTAGTGACTAACTAACTGCACAGGACTGACCGACTGACTGACTGACTGACTGCCTGACTGACTGACTGACTGCCTGACTGACTGACTGCGACTAAATGACTGACTGCTTGACTGACTGGCTGAAGGACTAACTGACTGACTGAGTGACTGACTGACTGGACTGACTGACTGAGACTGAATGACTGAGTGCTTGACTGATTGACTGTCAGACTGACTGACTGACTTCGCAAAAGGGAAAAATAAAAAAAAAAGAATTATAAAATTAGAAAAAATATTTGCATTTAAGATTTCCTTTCCGGCCGGGACTCGAACCCAGTACCACGCGCTAGGAACCCAACGGTCTAGCCATCAGGCTATCGGAGCTCTTTCGATGGAAGTCTTAAATATAATAAAAACAAAAAATGCACCTTGGTAATTATTGATTCAAACACTTTGAAATTTACAGGTCGAATAATTAAACTGACTCAGAATTTTTCTCCCTACATAAATAATCAATATTCGCAAAAGAGAAAAATTAAAAAAAAAGAAGAAGAAATTTCAAATTAGAAACTAAAAGTATACATTGAAGATTTTCGTTCAGGCTGGGACTCGAACCCAGGGCCACTCGCTTGGAAGCCTAACACTCTAGCCATTAGTCTATGGGAGCTCTGTCGGTGGGAGTTTTAAATATAATAAAAACAAAAATTGCACCTTGGTAATTGTTTATTTAAACACTTTGAAATCTTCGTGTCGAAAAATTAAACTGACTCAGAATTTTCTTCCCTACATAAATAATCAATAATTGCAAAGGAAAGAAATTGAAAAAAAAAAGAATTTTCAAATTAGAAAAGAAATATATACATTGAAGATATTCGCTCCGGCTGGGACTCGAACCCAGGCCACTCGCTTGGAAGACCAGCGGTCTAGCCATTAGGCTATCGGAGTTCTGTCGAGCGGAGTCTTACTGCCTGACTGATACTGCCTGACTGACAGACAGACTGACAGACTGACTCACTGACTGACTGATACAGACTGACTGACTCACTGACTGACCGAGACTGACTGACTAACTGCCTGACTGACTGAGACTGGACTGACTGACTGACTGACTGACTGACTGACTGACTAACTGACTGACTGAGACTGACTGACTGACTGCTTGACTCTCTGACTGGCTATTTCACTGACTGACTGAATGACTAAATGACTGACTGACACTGACTGACTGACTGCTTGACTACCTGACTGACTGCTTGACTGACTAACTGACTGGACAGGACTGACCGACTGACTGACTGACAGACTGACTGAATAAGGATGACTGACAGACTGACTGAATAAGGCTGACTGACTGACTGACTGACAGACTGACTGAATAAGGCTGACCGACTGACTGACTGCCTGACTGACTGACTGACTGAGACTGACTGACTGCTTTAGTGACTAACTGACTGCACAGGACTGACCGACTGACTGACTGACTGACTGCCTGAATGACTGACTGACTGAGACTAAATGACTGACTGCTTGACTGACTGGCTGAAGGACTAACTGACTGACTGAGTGACTGACTGACTGGACTGACTGACTGAGACTGAATGACTGAGTGCTTGACTGATTGACTGTCAGACTGACTGACTGACTTCGCAAAAGGGAAAAATAAAAAAAAAAGAATTATAAAATTAGAAAAAAATATTTGCATTTAAGATTTCCTTTCCGGCCGGGACTCGAACCCAGTACCACGCGCTAGGAACCCAACGGTCTAGCCATTAGGCTATCGGAGCTCTGTCGATGGAAGTCTTAAATATAATAAAAGCAAAAAATGCACCTTGGTAATTATTGATTCAAACACTTTGAAATTTACAGGTCGAATAATTAAACTGACTCAGAATTTTTCTCCCTACATAAATAATCAATATTCGCAAAAGAGAAAAATTAAAAAAAAAAGAAGAAGAAATTTCAAATTAGAAACTAAAAGTATACATTGAAGATTTTCGTTCAGGCTGGGACTCGAACCCAGGGCCACTCGCTTGGAAGCCTAACACTCTAGCCATTAGTCTATGGGAGCTCTGTCGGTGGGAGTTTTAAATATAATAAAAACAAAAAATGCACCTTGGTAATTGTTTATTTAAACACTTTGAAATCTTCGTGTCGAAAAATTAAACTGACTCAGAATTTTCTTCCCTACATAAATAATCAATAATTGCAAAGGAAAGAAATTGAAAAAAAAAAAGAATTTTCAAATTAGAAAAGAAATATATACATTGAAGATATTCGCTCCGGCTGGGACTCGAACCCAGGCCACTCGCTTGGAAGACCAGCGGTCTAGCCATTAGGCTATCGGAGTTCTGTCGAGCGGAGTCTTACTGCCTGACTGATACTGCCTGACTGACAGACTGACTCACTGACTGACTGATACTGACTGACTGACTCACTGACTGACCGAGACTGACTGACTAACTGCCTGACTGACTGAGACTGGACTGACTGACTGACTGACTGACTGACTGACTAACTGAGACTGACTGACTGACTGCTTGACTCTCTGACTGGCTATTTCACTGACTGACTGAATGACTAAATGACTGACTGACACTGACTGACTGACTGCTTGACTACCTGACTGACTGCTTGACTGACTAACTGACTGTACAGGACTGACCGACTGACTGACTGACAGACTGACTGAATAAGGTTGACTGACAGACTGACTGAATAAGGCTGACTGACTGACTGACTGACAGACTGACTGAATAAGGCTGACCGACTGACTGACTGCCTGACTGACTGACTGACCGACTGACTGACTGACTGACTGCCTGACTGACTGACTGACTGAATGACTGACTGACTGAGACTAAATGACTGACTGCTTGACTGACTGGCTGAAGGACTAACTGACTGACTGAGTGACTGACTGACTGGACTGACTGACTGAGACTGAATGACTGAGTGCTTGACTGATTGACTGTCAGACTGACTGACTGACTTCGCAAAAGGGAAAAATAAAAAAAAAAGAATTATAAAATTAGAAAAAAATATTTGCATTTAAGATTTCCTTTCCGGCTGGGATTTGAACCCAGGGCGACACTCATGGAAGCCCAACGCTCTCGCCAATATACTATCGGATCTCTGTTGATCGGTGTCTTAATTATAATAAAAACAAAAAATGCACCTTAGTAATTATTGATCTAAAATCTTTGAAATCTAAAGGTCGAATGATTAAACTGACTCAGAATTTTCTTCCGTACATAAATAATCCATATTTGCAAAAGAAAGAAATTGAAAAAAAAAAAGAATCTTCAAATTAGAAGAGAAATATATACATGGAAGATTTTCGTTCCGGCCGGGACTCGAACCCAGTACCACGCGCTTGGAACCCAACGGTCTAGCCATTAGGCTATCGGAGCTCTGTCGATTTAAGTCTTAAATATAATAAAAACAAAAAAATGCACCTTGGTAGTTATTGATTCAAACACTTTGAAATTTACAGGTCGAATAATTAAACTGACTCAGAATTTTTCTCCCTACATAAATAATCAATATTCGCAAAAGAGAAAAATTAAAAAAAAAAGAAGAAGAAATTTCAAATTAGAAACTAAAAGTATACATTGAAGATTTTCGTTCAGGCTGGGACTCGAACCCAGGGCCACTCGCTTGGAAGCCTAACACTCTAGCCATTAGTCTATGGGAGCTCTGTCGGTGGGAGTTTTAAATATAATAAAAACAAAAAATGCACCTTGGTAATTGTTTATTTAAACACTTTGAAATCTTCGTGTCGAAAAATTAAACTGACTCAGAATTTTCTTCCCTACATAAATAATCAATAATTGCAAAGGAAAGAAATTGAAAAAAAAAAAGAATTTTCAAATTAGAAAAGAAATATATACATTGAAGATATTCGCTCCGGCTGGGACTCGAACCCAGGCCACTCGCTTGGAAGACCAGCGGTCTAGCCATTAGGCTATCGGAGTGCTGTCGAGCGGAGTCTTACTGCCTGACTGATACTGCCTGACTGACAGACTGACTCACTGACTGACTGATACTGACTGACTGACTCACTGACTGACCGAGACTGACTGACTAACTGCCTGACTGACTGAGACTGGACTGACTGACTGACTGACTGACTGACTGACTAACTGACTGACTGAGACTGACTGACTGACTGCTTGACTCTCTGACTGGCTATTTCACTGACTGACTGAATGACTAAATGACTGACTGACACTGACTGACTGACTGCTTGACTACCTGACTGACTGCTTGACTGACTAACTGACTGGACAGGACTGACAGACTGACTGACTGACAGACTGACTGAATAAGGATGACTGACAGACTGACTGAATAAGGCTGACTGACTGACTGACTGACAGACTGACTGAATAAGGCTGACCGACTGACTGACTGCCTGACTGACTGAATGACTGACTGACTGACTGACCGAGACTGACTGACTGTGACTGGACTGGACTGACTGACTGACTGACTGACTGAGACTGACTGACTGCTTTAGTGACTAACTGACTGCACAGGACTGACCGACTGACTGACTGACTGACTGCCTGACTGACTGACTGACTGAATGACTGACTGACTGAGACTAAATGACTGACTGCTTGACTGACTGGCTGAAGGACTAACTGACTGACTGAGTGACTGACTGACTGGACTGACTGACTGAGACTGAATGACTGAGTGCTTGACTGATTGACTGTCAGACTGACTGACTGACTTCGCAAAAGGGAAAAATAAAAAAAAAAGAATTATAAAATTAGAAAAAAATATTTGCATTTAAGATTTCCTTTCTGGCTGGGATTTGAACCCAGGGCGACACTCATGGAAGCCCAACGCTCTCGCCAATATATTATCGGATCTCTGTTGATCGGTGTCTTAATTATAATAAAAGCAAAAAATGCACCTTAGTAATTATTGATCTAAAATCTTTGAAATCTAAAGGTCGAATGATTAAACTGACTCATTTTCTTCCGTACATAAATAATCCATATTTGCAAAAGAAAGAAATTGAAAAAAAAAAAAATCTTCAAATTAGAAGAGAAATATATACATGGAAGATTTTTGTTCCGGCCGGGACTCGAACCCAGTACCACGCGCTTGGAACCCAACGGTCTAGCCATTAGGCTATCGGAGCTCTGTCGATGGAAGTCTTAAATATAATAAAAACAAAAAATGCACCTTGGTAATTATTGATTCAAACACTTTGAAATTTACAGGTCGAATAATTAAACTGACTCAGAATTTTTCTCCCTACATAAATAATCAATATTCGCAAAAGAGAAAAATTAAAAAAAAAAGAAGAAGAAATTTCAAATTAGAAACTAAAAGTACACATTGAAGATTTTCGTTCAGGCTGGGACTCGAACCCAGGGCCACTCGCTTGGAAGCCTAACACTCTAGCCATTAGTCTATGGGAGCTCTGTCGGTGGGAGTTTTAAATATAATAAAAACAAAAAATGCACCTTGGTAATTGTTTATTTAAACACTTTGAAATCTTCGTGTCGAAAAATTAAACTGACTCAGAATTTTCTTCCCTACATAAATAATCAATAATTGCAAAGGAAAGAAATTGAAAAAAAAAAGAATTTTCAAATTAGAAAAGAAATATATACATTGAAGATATTCGCTCCGGCTAGGACTCGAACCCAGGCCACTCGCTTGGAAGACCAGCGTTCTAGCCATTAGGCTATCGGAGTTCTGTCGAGCGGAGTCTTACTGCCTGACTGACAGACTGACTCACTGACTGACTGATACTGACTGACTGACTCACTGACTGACCGAGACTGACTGACTAACTGCCTGACTGACTGAGACTGGACTGACTGACTGACTGACTGACTGACTGACTAACTGACTGACTGAGACTGACTGACTGACTGCTTGACTCTCTGACTGGCTATTTCACTGACTGACTGAATGACTAAATGACTGACTGACACTGACTGCTTGACTACCTGACTGACTGCTTGACTGACTAACTGACTGGACAGGACTGACCGACTGACTGACTGACAGACTGACTGAATAAGGATGACTGACAGACTGACTGAATAAGGCTGACTGACTGACTGACTGACAGACTGACTGAATAAGGCTGACCGACTGACTGACTGCCTGACTGACTGACTGACTGAATGACTGACTGACTGACTGACCGAGACTGACTGACTGACTGACTGAGACTGGACTGGACTGACTGACTGACTGACTGACTGAGACTGACTGACTGCTTTAGTGACTAACTGACTGCACAGGACTGACCGACTGACTGACTGACTGACTGCCTGACTGACTGACTGACTGAATGACTGACTGACTGAGACTAAATGACTGACTGCTTGACTGACTGGCTGAAGGACTAACTGACTGACTGAGTGACTGACTGACTGGACTGACTGACTGAGACTGAATGACTGAGTGCTTGACTGATTGACTGTCAGACTGACTGACTGACTTCGCAAAAGGGAAAAATAAAAAAAAAAGAATTATAAAATTAGAAAAAAATATTTGCATTTAAGATTTCCTTTCCGGCCGGGACTCGAACCCAGTACCACGCGCTAGGAACCCAACGGTCTAGCCATTAGGCTATCGGAGCTCTGTCGATGGAAGTCTTAAATATAATAAAAACAAAAAATGCACCTTGGTAATTATTGATTCAAACACTTTGAAATTTACAGGTCGAATAATTAAACTGACTCAGAATTTTTCTCCCTACATAAATAATCAATATTCGCAAAAGAGAAAAATTTAAAAAAAAAGAAGAAGAAATTTCAAATTAGAAACTAAAAGTATACATTGAAGATTTTCGTTCCGGCCGGGACTCGAACCCAGTACCACGCGCTTGGAACCCAACGGTCTAGCCATTAGGCTATCGGAGCTCTGTCGATGGAAGTCTTAAATATAATAAAAACAAAAAATGCACCTTGGTAATTATTGATTCAAACACATTGAAATTTACAGGTCGAATAATTAAACTGACTCAGAATTTTTCTCCCTACATAAATAATCAATATTCGCAAAAGAGAAAAATTAAAAAAAAAAGAAGAAGAAATTTCAAATTAGAAACTAAAAGTATACATTGAAGATTTTCGTTCAGGCTGGGACTCGAACCCAGGGCCACTCGCTTGGAAGCCTAACACTCTAGCCATTAGTCTATGGAAGCTCTGTCGGTGGGAGTTTTAAATATAATAAAAACAAAAAATGCACCTTGGTAATTGTTTATTTAAACACTTTGAAATCTTCGTGTCGAAAAATTAAACTGACTCAGAATTTTCTTCCCTACATAAATAATCAATAATTGCAAAGGAAAGAAATTGAAAAAAAAAGAATTTTCAAATTAGAAAAGAAATATATACATTGAAGATATTCGCTCCAGCTGGGACTCGAACCCAGGCCACTCGCTTGTAAGACCAGCGGTCTAGCCATTAGGCTATCGGAGTTCTGTCGAGCGGAGTCTTACTACCTGACTGATACTGCCTGACTGACAGACTGACTCACTGACTGACTGATACTGACTGACTGACTCACTGACTGACCGAGACTGACTGACTAACTGCCTGACTGACTGAGACTGGACTGACTGACTGACTGACTGACTGACTGACTAACTGACTGACTGAGACTGACTGACTGACTGCTTGACTCTCTGACTGGCTATTTCACTGACTGACTGAATGACTAAATGACTGACTGACACTGACTGACTGACTGCTTGACTACCTGACTGACTGCTTGACTACCTGACTGACTGCTTGACTGACTAACTGACTGGACAGGACTGACCGACTGACTGACTGACAGACTGACTGAATAAGGATGACTGACAGACTGACTGAATAAGGCTGACTGACTGACTGACTGACAGACTGACTGAATAAGGCTGACCGACTGACTGACTGCCTGACTGACTGAATGACTGACTGACTGACTGACCGAGACTGACTGACTGACTGACTGAGACTGGACTGGACTGACTGACTGACTGACTGACTGAGACTGACTGACTGCTTTAGTGACTAACTGACTGCACAGGACTGACCGACTGACTGACTGGACTGACTGACTGAGACTGAATGACTGAGTGCTTGACTGATTGACTGTCAGACTGACTGACTGACTTCGCAAAAGGGAAAAATAAAAAAAAAGAATTATAAAATTAGAAAAAAATATTTGCATTTAAGATTTCCTTTCCGGCCGGGACTCGAACCCAGTACCACGCGCTAGGAACCCAACGGTCTAGCCATTAGGCTATCGGAGCTCTGTCGATGGAAGTCTTAAATATAATAAAAACAAAAAATGCATCTTGGTAATTATTGATTCAAACACTTTGAAATTTACAGGTCGAATAATTAAACTGACTCAGAATTTTCTTCCCTACATAAATAATCAATAATTGCAAAGGAAAGAAATTGAAAAAAAAAAAGAATTTTCAAATTAGAAAAGAAATATATACATTGAAGATATTCGCTCCGGCTGGGACTCGAACCCAGGCCACTCGCTTGGAAGACCAGCGGTCTAGCCATTAGGCTATCGGAGTTCTGTCGAGCGGAGTCTTACTGCCTGACTGATACTGCCTGACTGACAGACTGACTCAATGACTGACTGATACTGACTGACTGACTCACTGACTGACCGAGACTGACTGACTAACTGCCTGACTGACTGAGACTGGACTGACTGACTGACTGACTGACTGACTGACTAACTGACTGAATGACTGACTGACTGACTGACCGAGACTGACTGACTGACTGACTGAGACTGGACTGGACTGACTGACTGACTGACTGACTGACTGCTTTAGTGACTATTTGACTGCACAGGACTGACCGACTGACTGACTGACTGACTGCCTGACTGACTGACTGACTGAATGACTGACTGACTGAGACTAAATGACTGACTGCTTGACTAACTGGCTGAAGGACTAACTGACTGACTGAGTGACTGACTGACTGGACTGACTGACTGAGACTGAATGACTGAGTGCTTGACTGATTGACTGTCAGACTGACTGACTGACTTCGCAAAAGGGAAAAATAAAAAAAAAAGAATTATAAAATTGGAAAAAAATAATCGCATTTAAGATTTCCTTTCCGGCCGGGACTCGAACCCAGTACCACGCGCTAGGAACCCAACGGTCTAGCCATCAGGCTATCGGAGCTCTTTCGATGGAAGTCTTAAATATAATAAAAACAAAAAATGCACCTTGGTAATTATTGATTCAAACACTTTGAAATTTACAGGTCGAATAATTAAACTGACTCAGAATTTTTCTCCCTACATAAATAATCAATATTCGCAAAAGAGAAAAATTAAAAAAAAAAGAAGAAGAAATTTCAAATTAGAAACTAAAAGTATACATTGAAGATTTTCGTTCAGGCTGGGACTCGAACCCAGGGCCACTCGCTTGGAAGCCTAACACTCTAGCCATTAGTCTATGGGAGCTCTGTCGGTGGGAGTTTTAAATATAATAAAAACAAAAAATGCACCTTGGTAATTGTTTATTTAAACACTTTGAAATCTTCGTGTCGAAAAATTAAACTGACTCAGAATTTTCTTCCCTACATAAATAATCAATAATTGCAAAGGAAAGAAATTGAAAAAAAAAAAGAATTTTCAAATTAGAAAAGAAATATATACATTGAAGATATTCGCTCCGGCTGGGACTCGAACCCAGGCCACTCGCTTGGAAGACCAGCGGTCTAGCCATTAGGCTATCGGAGTTATGTCGAGCGGAGTCTTACTGCCTGACTGATACTGCCTGACTGACAGACTGACTCACTGACTGACTGATACTGACTGACTGACTCACTGACTGACCGAGACTGACTGACTAACTGCCTGACTGACTGAGACTGGACTGACTGACTGACTGACTGACTGACTGACTAACTGACTGACTGAGACTGACTGACTGACTGCTTGACTCTCTGACTGGCTATTTCACTGACTGACTGAATGACTAAATGACTGACTGACACTGACTGACTGACTGCTTGACTACCTGACTGACTGCTTGACTGACTAACTGACTGGACAGGACTGACCGACTGACTGACTGACAGACTGACTGAATAAGGATGACTGACAGACTGACTGAATAAGGCTGACCGACTGACTGACTGCCTGACTGACTGAATAAGGCTGACCGACTGACTGACTGCCTGACTGACTGAATAAGGCTGACCGACTGACTGACTGCCTGACTGACTGACTGACTGAATGACTGACTGACTGACTGACCGAGACTGACTGACTGACTGACTGAGACTGGACTGGACTGACTGACTGACTGACTGAGACTGACTGACTGCTTTAGTGACTAACTAACTGCACAGGACTGACCGACTGACTGACTGACTGACTGCCTGACTGACTGAATGACTGACTGACTGCGACTAAATGACTGACTGCTTGACTGACTGGCTGAAGGACTAACTGACTGACTGAGTGACTGACTGACTGGACTGACTGACTGAGTGCTTGACTGATTGACTGTCAGACTGACTGACTGACTTCGCAAAAGGGAAAAATAAAAAAAAAAGAATTATAAAATTAGAAAAAATATTTGCATTTAAGATTTCCTTTTCGGCCGGGACTCGAACCCAGTACCACGCGCTAGGAACCCAACGGTCTAGCCATCAGGCTATCGGAGCTCTTTCGATGGAAGTCTTAAATATAATAAAAACAAAAAATGCACCTTGGTAATTATTGATTCAAACACTTTGAAATTTACAGGTCGAATAATTAAACTGACTCAGAATTTTTCTCCCTACATAAATAATCAATATTCGCAAAAGAGAAAAATTAAAAAAAAAGAAGAAGAAATTTCAAATTAGAAACTAAAAGTATACATTGAAGATTTTCGTTCAGGCTGGGACTCGAACCCAGGGCCACTCGCTTGGAAGCCTAACACTCTAGCCATTAGTCTATGGGAGCTCTGTCGGTGGGAGTTTTAAATATAATAAAAACAAAAAATGCACCTTGGTAATTGTTTATTTAAACACTTTGAAATCTTCGTGTCGAAAAATTAAACTGACTCAGAATTTTCTTCCCTACATAAATAATCAATAATTGCAAAGGAAAGAAATTGAAAAAAAAAAGAATTTTCAAATTAGAAAGGAAATATATACATTGAAGATATTCGCTCCGGCTGGGACTCGAACCCAGGCCACTCGCTTGGAAGACCAGCGGTGTAGCCATTAGGCTATCGGAGTTCTGTCGAGCGGAGTCTTACTGCCTGACTGATACTGCCTGACTGACAGACTGACTCACTGACTGACTGATACTGACTGACTGACTCACTGACTGACCGAGACTGACTGACTAACTGCCTGACTGACTGAGACTGGACTGACTGACTGACTGACTGACTGACTGACTAACTGACTGACTGAGACTGACTGAGACTGACTGACTGACTGCTTGACTCTCTGACTGGCTATTTCACTGACTGACTGAATGACTAAATGACTGACTGACACTGACTGACTGACTGCTTGACTACCTGACTGACTGCTTGACTGATTAACTGACTGGACAGGACTGACCGACTGACTGACTGACAGACTGACTGAATAAGGATGACTGACAGACTGACTGAATAAGGCTGACTGACTGACTGACTGAGAGACTGACTGAATAAGGCTGACCGACTGACTGACGGCCTGACTGACTGACTGAATGAATGACTGACTGACTGACTGACCGAGACTGACTGACTGACTGACTGAGACTGGACTGGACTGACTGACTGACTGACTGACTGAGACTGACTGACTGCTTTAGTGACTATTTGACTGCACAGGACTGACCGACTGACTGACTGACTGACTGCCTGACTGACTGACTGACTGAATGACTGACTGACTGAGACTAAATGACTGACTGCTTGACTGACTGGCTGAAGGACTAACTGACTGACTGAGTGACTGACTGACTGGACTGACTGACTGAGACTGAATGACTGAGTGCTTGACTGATTGACTGTCAGACTGACTGACTGACTTCGCAAAAGGGAAAAATAAAAAAAAAAGAATTATAAAATTGGAAAAAAATATTCGCATTTAAGATTTCCTTTCCGGCCGGGACTCGAACCCAGTACCACGCGCTAGGAACCCAACGGTCTAGCCATCAGGCTATCGGAGCTCTTTCGATGGAAGTCTTAAATATAATAAAAACAAAAAATGCACCTTGGTAATTATTGATTCAAACACTTTGAAATTTACAGGTCGAATAATTAAACTGACTCAGAATTTTTCTCCCTACATAAATAATCAATATTCGCAAAACAGAAAAATTAAAAAAAAAGAAGAAGAAATTTCAAATTAGAAACTAAAAGTATACATTGAAGATTTTCGTTCAGGCTGGGACTCGAACCCAGGGCCACTCGCTTGGAAGCCTAACACTCTAGCCATTAGTCTATGGGAGCTCTGTCGGTGGGAGTTTTAAATATAATAAAAACAAAAAATGCACCTTGGTAATTGTTTATTTAAACACTTTGAAATCTTCGTGTCGAAAAATTAAACTGACTCAGAATTTTCTTCCCTACATAAATAATCAATAATTGCAAAGGAAAGAAATTGAAAAAAAAAAAGAATTTTTAAATTAGAAAAGAAATATATACATTGAAGATATTCGCTCCGGCTGGGACTCGAACCCAGGCCACTCGCTTGGAAGACCAGCGGTCTAGCCATTAGGCTATCGGAGTTATGTCGAGCGGAGTCTTACTGCCTGACTGATACTGCCTGACTGACAGACTGACTCACTGACTGACTGATACTGACTGACTGACTCACTGACTGACCGAGACTGACTGACTAACTGCCTGACTGACTGAGACTGGACTGACTGACTGACTGACTGACTGACTGACTAACTGACTGACTGAGACTGACTGACTGACTGCTTGACTCTCTGACTGGCTATTTCACTGACTGACTGAATGACTAAATGACTGACTGACACTGACTGACTGACTGCTTGACTACCTGACTGACTGCTTGACGGACTAACTGACTGGACAGGACTGACCGACTGACTGACTGACAGACTGACTGAATAAGGATGACTGACAGACTGACTGAATAAGGCTGACCGACTGACTGACTGCCTGACTGACTGAATAAGGCTGACCGACTGACTGACTGCCTGACTGACTGAATAAGGCTGACCGACTGACTGACTGCCTGACTGACTGAATAAGGCTGACCGACTGACTGACTGCCTGACTGACTGACTGACTGAATGACTGACTGACTGACTGACCGAGACTGACTGACTGACTGACTGAGACTGGACTGGACTGACTGACTGACTGACTGAGACTGACTGACTGCTTTAGTGACTAACTAACTGCACAGGACTGACCGACTGACTGACTGACTGACTGCCTGACTGACTGACTGACTGAATGACTGACTGACTGCGACTAAATGACTGACTGCTTGACTGACTGGCTGAAGGACTAACTGACTGACTGAGTGACTGACTGACTGGACTGACTGACTGAGACTGAATGACTGAGTGCTTGACTGATTGACTGTCAGACTGACTGACTGACTTCGCAAAAGGGAAAAATAAAAAAAAAAGAATTATAAAATTGGAAAAAAATATTCGCATTTAAGATTTCCTTTCCGGCCGGGACTCGAACCCAGTACCACGCGCTAGGAACCCAACGGTCTAGCCATCAGGCTATCGGAGCTCTTTCGATGGAAGTCTTAAATATAATAAAAACAAAAAATGCACCTTGGTAATTATTGATTCAAACACTTTGAAATTTACAGGTCGAATAATTAAACTGACTCAGAATTTTTCTCCCTACATAAATAATCAATATTCGCAAAAGAGAAAAATTAAAAAAAAAAGAAGAAGAAATTTCAAATTAGAAACTAAAAGTATACATTGAAGATTTTCGTTCAGGCTGGGACTCGAACCCAGGGCCACTCGCTTGGAAGCCTAACACTCTAGCCATTAGTCTATGGGAGCTCTGTCGGTGGGAGTTTTAAATATAATAAAAACAAAAAATGCACCTTGGTAATTGTTTATTTAAACACTTTGAAATCTTCGTGTCGAAAAATTAAACTGACTCAGAATTTTCTTCCCTACATAAATAATCAATAATTGCAAAGGAAAGAAATTGAAAAAAAAAAAGAATTTTTAAATTAGAAAAGAAATATATACATTGAAGATATTCGCTCCGGCTGGGACTCGAACCCAGGCCACTCGCTTGGAAGACCAGCGGTCTAGCCATTAGGCTATCGGAGTTATGTCGAGCGGAGTCTTACTGCCTGACTGATACTGCCTGACTGACAGACTGACTCACTGACTGACTGATACTGACTGACTGACTCACTGACTGACCGAGACTGACTGACTAACTGCCTGACTGACTGAGACTGGACTGACTGACTGACTGACTGACTGACTGACTAACTGACTGACTGAGACTGACTGACTGACTGCTTGACTCTCTGACTGGCTATTTCACTGACTGACTGAATGACTAAATGACTGACTGACACTGACTGACTGACTGCTTGACTACCTGACTGACTGCTTGACGGACTAACTGACTGGACAGGACTGACCGACTGACTGACTGACAGACTGACTGAATAAGGATGACTGACAGACTGACTGAATAAGGCTGACCGACTGACTGACTGCCTGACTGACTGAATAAGGCTGACCGACTGACTGACTGCCTGACTGACTGAATAAGGCTGACCGACTGACTGACTGCCTGACTGACTGAATAAGGCTGACCGACTGACTGACTGCCTGACTGACTGACTGACTGAATGACTGACTGACTGACTGACCGAGACTGACTGACTGACTGACTGAGACTGGACTGGACTGACTGACTGACTGACTGAGACTGACTGACTGCTTTAGTGACTAACTAACTGCACAGGACTGACCGACTGACTGACTGACTGACTGCCTGACTGACTGACTGACTGAATGACTGACTGACTGCGACTAAATGACTGACTGCTTGACTGACTGGCTGAAGGACTAACTGACTGACTGAGTGACTGACTGACTGGACTGACTGACTGAGACTGAATGACTGAGTGCTTGACTGATTGACTGTCAGACTGACTGACTGACTTCGCAAAAGGGAAAAATAAAAAAAAAAGAATTATAAAATTAGAAAAAATATTTGCATTTAAGATTTCCTTTCCGGCCGGGACTCGAACCCAGTACCACGCGCTAGGAACCCAACGGTCTAGCCATCAGGCTATCGGAGCTCTTTCGATGGAAGTCTTAAATATAATAAAAACAAAAAATGCACCTTGGTAATTATTGATTCAAACACTTTGAAATTTACAGGTCGAATAATTAAACTGACTCAGAATTTTTCTCCCTACATAAATAATCAATATTCGCAAAAGAGAAAAATTAAAAAAAAAGAAGAAGAAATTTCAAATTAGAAACTAAAAGTATACATTGAAGATTTTCGTTCAGGCTGGGACTCGAACCCAGGGCCACTCGCTTGGAAGCCTAACACTCTAGCCATTAGTCTATGGGAGCTCTGTCGGTGGGAGTTTTAAATATAATAAAAACAAAAAATGCACCTTGGTAATTGTTTATTTAAACACTTTGAAATCTTCGTGTCGAAAAATTAAACTGACTCAGAATTTTCTTCCCTACATAAATAATCAATAATTGCAAAGGAAAGAAATTGAAAAAAAAAAGAATTTTCAAATTAGAAAAGAAATATATACATTGAAGATATTCGCTCCGGCTGGGACTCGAACCCAGGCCACTCGCTTGGAAGACCAGCGGTCTAGCCATTAGGCTATCGGAGTTCTGTCGAGCGGAGTCTTACTGCCTGACTGATACTGCCTGACTGACAGACAGACTGACTGACAGACTGACTCACTGACTGACTGATACTGACTGACTGACTCACTGACTGACCGAGACTGACTGACTAACTGCCTGACTGACTGAGACTGGACTGACTGACTGACTGACTGACTGACTGACTGACTAACTGACTGACTGAGACTGACTGACTGACTGCTTGACTCTCTGACTGGCTATTTCACTGACTGACTGAATGACTAAATGACTGACTGACACTGACTGACTGACTGCTTGACTACCTGACTGACTGCTTGACTGACTAACTGACTGGACAGGACTGACCGACTGACTGACTGACAGACTGACTGAATAAGGATGACTGACAGACTGACTGAATAAGGCTGACTGACTGACTGACTGACAGACTGACTGAATAAGGCTGACCGACTGACTGACTGCCTGACTGACTGACTGACTGAGACTGACTGACTGCTTTAGTGACTAACTGACTGCACAGGACTGACCGACTGACTGACTGACTGACTGCCACACTGACTGACTGACTGAATGACTGACTGACTGAGACTAAATGACTGACTGCTTGACTGACTGGCTGAAGGACTAACTGACTGACTGAGTGACTGACTGACTGGACTGACTGACTGAGACTGAATGACTGAGTGCTTGACTGATTGACTGTCAGACTGACTGACTGACTTCGCAAAAGGGAAAAATAAAAAAAAAAGAATTATAAAATTAGAAAAAAATATTTGCATTTAAGATTTCCTTTCCGGCCGGGACTCGAACCCAGTACCACGCGCTAGGAACCCAACGGTCTAGCCATTAGGCTATCGGAGCTCTGTCGATGGAAGTCTTAAATATAATAAAAGCAAAAAATGCACCTTGGTAATTATTGATTCAAACACTTTGAAATTTACAGGTCGAATAATTAAACTGACTCAGAATTTTTCTCCCTACATAAATAATCAATATTCGCAAAAGAGAAAAATTAAAAAAAAAAGAAGAAGAAATTTCAAATTAGAAACTAAAAGTATACATTGAAGATTTTCGTTCAGGCTGGGACTCGAACCCAGGGCCACTCGCTTGGAAGCCTAACACTCTAGCCATTAGTCTATGGGAGCTCTGTCGGTGGGAGTTTTAAATATAATAAAAACAAAAAATGCACCTTGGTAATTGTTTATTTAAACACTTTGAAATCTTCGTGACGAAAAATTAAACTGACTCAGAATTTTCTTCCCTACATAAATAATCAATAATTGCAAAGGAAAGAAATTGAAAAAAAAAAGAATTTTCAAATTAGAAAAGAAATATATACATTGAAGATATTCGCTCCGGCTGGGACTCGAACCCAGGCCACTCGCTTGGAAGACCAGCGGTCTAGCCATTAGGCTATCGGAGTTCTGTCGAGCGGAGTCTTACTGCCTGACTGATACTGCCTGACTGACAGACTGACTCACTGACTGACTGATACTGACTGACTGACTCACTGACTGACCGAGACTGACTGACTAACTGCCTGACTGACTGAGACTGGACTGACTGACTGACTGACTGACTGACTAACTGAGACTGACTGACTGACTGCTTGACTCTCTGACTGGCTATTTCACTGACTGACTGAATGACTAAATGACTGACTGACACTGACTGACTGACTGCTTGACTACCTGACTGACTGCTTGACTGACTAACTGACTGTACAGGACTGACCGACTGACTGACTGACAGACTGACTGAATAAGGTTACTGACAGACTGACTGAATAAGGCTGACTGACTGACTGACTGACAGACTGACTGAATAAGGCTGACCGACTGACTGACTGCCTGACTGACTGACTGACCGACTGACTGACTGACTGACTGCCTGACTGACTGACTGACTGAATGACTGACTGACTGAGACTAAATGACTGACTGCTTGACTGACTGGCTGAAGGACTAACTGACTGACTGAGTGACTGACTGACTGGACTGACTGACTGAGACT
>NW_026558968.1:0-97340 GCF_026930045.1 Uloborus diversus
GCCGTGTGTATTGCGCCGGCCGGGATCCATTGGACGTAGTGCACCGGATATCTGGTACACTAGCGCCACCGGATACGGACTCACAGCCCAGGAGTACATTTTCCCGACGCAATAGCCTGGCAAACTATTGAGCCGAGAATTTGGATTTTATTTTGCAATTTTTTAGTAATATAACTAAAAAGTTGATAAGTTATGTTTAAGAACATAATTTTAGCTAATTTTGAAAATGTTGGTCAGATACTAGGAAGTTGATATTAATATACGGGAAAGTAGGATCGTTTAGTTCTCGGCGGAACTTCTTTTGTTTACTAAAGGTAATGCTTATTTTGCAGTAATTTGCCCACCTAAACCTCATTATTAAAACTACAAGTTGCATTATGTAACTTTTCGGGTTGAAATGCTTGCAGTACCAGCAGAACCCAAAATAAAGAGCCGAAATTGCACACTTAGCTAGAGTGAAAAACTGACGGCCTTGACCGAGTGGTCAAAATATGGAACAATTGGAGAGAAAAACGGCACCCTTACTGTTTCCTGCATATACCCCCCCCCCCCCAGTGTTGTGTGCATTTTTGCATACCATTGTGTACATATTATTTATTGTTTTGATTTATGAAAAATGAAGTCTTGTTACATTTTTCACATTTAATTCACTTCTGAAAATGATTAAAACTCTTAATTTAAGGCATTTGATGACATTTCAACTTTCCAACAGAGTTTAGTAGCGTTCATGACTTTAGTTTGTCTTGTTCCTGCACCAATTTTCGTACCTCCACTTGGATTGCCTAGTAATTTTAATATGTTATTGATATTTACGATTTGCTACAGCACGATCCGTACCTAAAATAGAGAGCCGTAGGTGTTTAAAAATCATTTACAGGAACAACCAAAAATATTCAATTATAAAGCACGGGATAATAAAACCGTTTCAGAAACGTTTAAAATTTTAATCAAGAGTAACATATAAATACGTTTCGTATGTATGATTTGACATTTGAATATCTGTATAGAAGATAAGCATGTTTTTTTTTTTTTTTTTTTTTTTTTTTCAATGTGAAGTTTTTCGACATTAAGAATCAAAAAACAAAACTTTTAACGAAAAACGGTCTAGGCAGATTGCGCGCCGCAGATTTGGCGCCAGGAACATAGGGCGCCGGGCGTATTGGAAGCCGGGAAAATTGGGCGCAGGAACAATGGGCGCTGGGAAAGTTGGGCGCCGTCGATTGGACGCACAGTTTTTTGGCACCGTTGAACAGCACCCAAAACATGGGCGCCAAATATTCCCGGCGCCCAATGTGCTCGCCGCCCGATGTTCCCGGCGCCCAATCTGCGGTACCCAATCTTCCCATTTCGAACGAAAAAAGCGTAATACTGACAGCGAAAGATATTAACTTTTACACGAGATAAAAAAATAAAAAACAATCGAGACGAAGAACGAATTTCTTGTCAAAACAGCTTTTATTTTTTGTGCTCTTCTGTTTTGTTTGTACGCAACACTGTTATGCCTGCTCCACACTCTCCCTGAAAAGCACGAGAGGTTTTTTTTGCCGAGAGATCTGTGACGTCATGGCGAGGGAAGCGTTGAACGAGAGAGCCGTTCACACTCTCGGGCGAGGTGTTTGCGCACGCAGAAGCCGGTGATGTCACGAGCATTCGCGCGCGTTTCAACTGTCAATCCGCTTGTTTCTTTACAAAATGGACCACGAAGTAGATGCAGATTTTGCGATGTGCCTGTATTCTTTTTACATACAACTACCTACACATTTACAACACCAAGAAGGCAAAAAAGAAGTCGAGGAAGAAGAGATGGTGGTTGACAAATATGTTTATCCGCTATTTTTATGAAACTGTTTTATGACAACAAATGTGAATTTAAAAATTAAGATTACAACCAAAAATGGCCACAATATTATACAATTTAGTTATAAAAATAAAATATAAAGATCTGTACTCATGATTTTCATAGCATTGAATTACACTGTGCGGCAAAAAAAAAAAAAAAAAAAAAAAAACCTTCGAAATGCTTCTGACATTTTGTCGGCTGATTCATATGTAAAATGACTCCCTGAATCCGAATATGACCTCCGTTTTCCTCCTATACGTCCCAATTTTATTAAAGTCCCCCCCCCCCAAAGTTTTTTAAAAATTTCCTTAGTTTTAGAGCAAGTATTTTTTTTTTTTTTTTTGGAAGTGAAAGGAGCTTTATATTAACTGCTAATAATAGTTTTGATGGGCAAGAGAAGTTCACAGTTCAAGATTATGGACACCGATCGCAAAAAGGGGGACTTGGGGTGTATACCCCCCCCCCCCCCCAATATTAGAAAAATAACGAAAAACGATCTTTTTATTCTGCTTTTTTAAAAAAGATGTTTGAAAAAAAAATTTCGGTGCAGAATGAGAGTTATAAGACTCTTCTATGAATGACTCCTATATCCAAAAAAATTTTCGCGATGTAAAAGAAATTTAAAAAAAAAGTGTCTTGTGCATGTGGCACGTAGCATACGATTGAATCGCAGGTTTTCTTTCGAAAAGACATTCTTCTGGCTGATTCTAAAGTAAAATGACCCCTTGTTTCCAAATACGACCACTTTCCCCCCATCTCGCCCCCCTTTTTAGAACTTCCCATACCCCTCCTCTAATTCAGAGCCATTTTTTTTTTAAATTTGGAAGGGGAAAAGAGCATTATATTAACTATAAACATTAACCGTAAGAGATGTCCAAAGCTCAAAATCTTGTGCATATGTGGCAAAAAGGAAAACATGGGGGCACTCCTCCTCCCCCCCAAAACACACTGCGCAGCAAAAAAAAATTTTTCAAATGATTCTGAGGCTATTCCGCCTGATTCTTCTGCTAATTGACCCCCTGAATCCAAATATGATCTCCGTTTTCCTCCTACACGTACAGATTTTTGTAGAAAATCCCCCCTTTTTGAATTTGGGGGGGGGGCAAGTTTTATTTGTTGCTACATATGCACAAAATTTTGAGCTTTGCACATCTCTAGTCATTCAGGGTAATGTTAACGGTTATTGTAATGCTCTTTTCCCACTCCAAGTTTTAAAAAAATGGCTCTGATTTAAAGAAGGGGTGGGGGAAAATCTAAAAGGGGGGCGAGATGGGGGAAAGGTGGTCGTATTTGGAAACAAGGAGTCATTTTACATAAGAAGCAGCCAGAAGAAATGCGATTCCATGCATCAAACCTTTTGCTTATTTTTATGATCCGTGTGCTTTGCGTTCCAAATTATAGGCTGTGTTTGAAAAATTTCCAAAAATTTCAACTCCAAAGAGTTGTTCCAAACCTAATTATTAGACATGGCGAACTGCGATTTGCTTTCTGAAAACCAAAACAAAGCAAATTCCGTTCGACGGACAGATGGCGCTGCAGTAGCCTCTCGCGCTCCTTTGACTCGGAAACAATTTACCGACATTTACTGGAGGCAACGCGAGACATTCGCGAGAGATACCAAGAGGCGCCGAGTTCCCCATCCACACTCTACCCCTTGTCTTGTCTTGTGCTCTCGTTGGAGAGTGTAGAGCCGGCGTTAGAGTTTTTTTTATTCCGTTCACTTATTGATTTTTTCACCCTGTTAACAGTAAATATCATTGTTAAAAATCCACAAGATCTCTGACAATAGAAGCAAGTAACACCGCATATTCCAAAAAAAAAGGGGGGGGGGTGATTTTAGAGATTGAGGAAAAAAATAAAAAAGATTCTAAAACTTCCTAATTAATAATTTAGTTAACTTTTCAAATATCGACTAATTCAAACGCTATGGTTATTAAATGCTATTTATTCAGTGCTGATAGATATTTTTAGGTAAAATTTATGCATGATAGAAAAAGCAAGGCATTACAGTGCTTATAACGGTGAACTAAACAATAAACAGTAGTCAACGTACTTTGAAACACTTTTAAATATGTTCGGAAGCCTTAAAAGGTGCACTATAATCATAGATATTTTGAAGATTAATCGCAGAAATGTTCAGTTTTTTATCCAATTTTGTACTTTATTCAATGTGAAGTGCATTTTCGTAGCAACTTCCTTCGTCCGCCATTGAAGTGGTAGAACGATGTCAGAGCGCATGCGCAAACGAGTCACCTAGCTATTGAGTGTTCTTCTGGCACTTTTGTTAGACTCGTTCACCCTGTGAGGAGTCAAAAGGCGTCTTTAATACATTTCCTAGCCTACATTACACCCTAAGGCGCCGTTTTCTCACCCTAGGGGGAAAGACTGCACCCATTAGGCACCTCTGGTTCTAACAGTGCAGGGATAAGGTAAAACTACATGCAATATAAAAGACAGCCCGGTTATCCCATCCAGAGACTGCAGTTTCGTTCTTATTATAGAACTCATCTAAACTGGAGGCAGATGCAGATGTCATCTGCCTCCAGTTCGCTTGTTCACTATTCCAGACTGATGAGTTCTAATACGAATGAAGCTGCAGTCTCTGGATGTGATAATCGGGCTGTCTGTTATAGTGCATGTGATGCTTATTGTTTGAAAATTCGGTAGATAAATACCATATACAAATGCATGTTGTCTTAATTTATTACAGTGATTGACACTCCTGAGTAAGTGTTTGACAGTTAAAAGCAACTACATCTAGTGATCCTTGACACTCTCCTTTGATATTTCATGAAATTTCCTCCTCCCTCTTTCATAATTAGCTGTGCTATACGCAGGGCCGCCGAGTTTCAAGACAAATAAGTTTCTTTTCACTTTGGCCGCCAAGCCCCCTCATAAACATTTTTACTACTCAGATTCTGAGCCAGGCCGCTCGTTTCTGTATTTGCTGACAAAGCCTCTGTAGGAACTGGCTAAAATCAATGAGCAGTACTTTTTTTTCCTTAGAAAAAAGATTAGGAGAGAAAGAGTTTTTTCAGAGCCTCCCCCCTCCCCTAGTTTTAACGACACGAAATTTCCTTTACCACCGTTTTTCAGTTCCAACCGTACCTTTATTTATATTAAAGCTGGAGGAAATTTTATGTGTCGGCGAAACTGGGGGTAAACTTTTTTACTTCCTTTTGCAAAAAAGGAAGTATTGTATTCGCGAAAAAAAAATTTCACTCAAAAATCGACCTTAATTTCCAATTTGCTCACCCCCGAATTAATGTTGAGTTTTTTTTTTTTTTTTTTTTCGACTCGACCACACGTGGTTAAGTGCCCAAGAACGATACGTTCTTGGGCGAATAACCATTTTGACAAGCGAAATAACCATTTTGACGATTCCCGAGTTAATTACAACGAGTTTTCTCGTGACGTCTGTATGCACGTATGTGCGTACGTGCATATATATGTCACATAACTCAAGAACGGAAAGTCCTAGAAAGTTGAAACTTGATACGTAGACTCCTAGGAAGGTCTAGTTGTGCACCTTCCCTTTGGGTTGCATTCGGATGTTTCTAAAGTGGTCTTTTGCCCCTTTGGGGGGGGGGGAATCATTGTTAATTTCGATGTAAACTCAAGTGGTGTTATAATTTGGCGGTCGCTTGGCCAGTCTTTTGGTCGCCAAGTTTTGTCGCCAACTTGGCGACAAATTTGGCGGGTTTTTTTGCAAATGTGTTTTAATTTGGCCACTGTTGGTGGTATTTAGAGAGTAATTTATTGAATCACATTAAAATTTCTAGTAATGAGGAAACGACATTAAATTGGAGTGAAAGGAAGTCATGTGATGCACATATCAGCCCGTTTTCAATTGATTTTGAAAGAACTGCAATAGAGTGAAGCAACGAATCTTGAAATACAAAAAGAAGAGGGACGATTGCACGTACATGACAAAAAAAAAAAAAATGCATTCATCTTTGTAGCTTGCGAGTGTATAATTGTTTGAGAAAATCATGAGGGGTGAACAGGTAAGGAGAATGTGTTCTACGTTGATCGTTCAAGCTTTATGCTATTAGTTTAACTTTTATTAATGTAAAAAATTATGTAACTTACAATATTTATCGTTTGATAGGTTGTTGCATAGTCCGTTCCAATGAAATGAATTTTCAGTCCTAATGTACAGAAAACTCCCGATTATCCGCGGAATTGGGTGGCCCAAGTGCTGCGGATAATAAAAATCGCCGGTGAACCGCAAAAAGGCTAACATGAGGGAGAGCAAAAGAAAAAATTGTTCTTCCTCAAAAACATGGCTATACTGACACGTAGTACAGTAAAATTGTATGCAGTACAGTAAAAATACGTTGTATTTTTTCACAACAGAACTTAACTTCAATAAAGAACAAGTGTTTGTAGAGGAAAGCTCAATAAATGAAGAAATAACAAAAACAACTATATGTGTAACTTAAATTTTTCAAAAAAAAAAAAAAAACAGCAATTGTTTTTTTGTTTTTTGCTGCGAAAATACATGTTCCTGACTGTTGTTTGACTAGCGGATAATCCGCTCCACGGATAATCCATTCGTGGATAACTGTTTACTGTAATTGCTGTTACAGTGCTTGAATTCCATTACAACGGTATTCCCGTTACAGCGAAAAACATTTGTGGTCTGTTGAAGTTCGTTGTCACGGGATTCCACTGTATATTGATATTAAAGGATTAGACTATAAGACTCTATAGGGCTTGTTTCTAAAAAAAAAAATGATGATTTTTAAAACTTATTTTTTAAATGCAAAAGTATGTAACAAACAAAAATTGAGAATTCACACAAAATATCCTTGGATTTCTAGCCGCTGCTCGACCTGTCTCTGCATGTTTATTTCTCATAATGCTCTGTTTAATTATATTTTACTGTTATTCTATGAAACTTCATTCTAAGCCATATTGCGCAGAATTGTAAGTTAAGTTTCAAATGTTGATGCTGTAATTGATTACCAACTTTCTTTTCGCATTTATAGTACTGACACCAAATTAGTTCTGTAAATGTGTTTCCTTTATCCATAGAGTTTCAATGCAAAAAAAGTAACCTCTCAGTACATGTTACACTTTTATATCAGTGTTGCAGAGACAAGTAGCGGCAGGTTGCTTTCTTTGCATTGAATCTTTGTTGGTAAAGAAAACACATTTACGGAATTTATTTAGTGTCCCAAATTTCAATCTCGGTAATAATAATAATAATAATAACACTGCGTGGCCAAAACGGCTATTGAAAGTACAGAAATCTATTATAAAATTTAAAAAAAAAAAAAAAATCTTATTGAACTACTTTTACTTCTAGAAGAGTAATATAACCGCAAAATCTGTTCTGAACTGCTGACCTCCCAAGTGTTTCTTTAAAGGTCCAAAATGATGAAAGTCACTTGGTGCGAGGTCAGGACTGTAAGGAGGGTGGTCCAATACATCCTACCGTAAAAACCTTAGTACAGTTCTTGTTTCATTGGCGGGATATGTTTCCGTCCACGCAGCTGCTAGTCACTAACTGACATTTTCTTTTATTAGTGAACACTGAACTCCATCCACCGTTACCGTTTGAAAGCACTAATCATTTTTGCTATCTTCATTGTGATTTTTATTCATACAAAGAATCTTCACATCCGTCAGAACTCTTGTTGCCTTACTTTTTGAAGTCCCTTTATGTATACTCACACTAGTCAGTGAATTAGAAACCCAAGATCAATATTTTTTTGGACCACCCTTCGTTTGGGCATCGAGTGTACATTTACATCCAGAGAACACCTTGCAGGATGCAGGGCCAGATTAAGGCATGGACACATGGGGCACAGGCCCAGGGCACCAATATTTGGGGGGGGGGGAGGCACTAAATTTGTAGGTAAAGTTTTAATTAACCTCATGTCATATTTGCCTATAGCAACCTGTAAATATTAAATCGAGAAAAAACATTCTCCTTAAAAATTTAATTTCTTTTGCAAAAATTCCAAAACCACTCTAAGAGTAGTTTATATTTACACTATTCAATCTATATCATACATGATTTTGGTATTTATGGCTTATTGCAACCTGCAAAGTTTGACGACATCTTATATTATAATGTTCAATAATTATCGTGTATGAACTATATCATCTCTATATTGTAATACAAAATACCGCCAGATTTACAATTGCTGTGTTAACACCTGTATTAACGCAATTATCAAAATATTTCACCATATAGAATAAGCTGTGTGTGGTGGTGGGGGGGGGGGCACTAAATAAATTGGGCCCAGGGTCTTCAAAAATCATAATCGGGCCCTGTACTATGCGTTGGCTACGCAGCGTTTTAGATCTTGTAAAGAAGATGGAAGAGGAGAGTGCTATCGGGATGCGTCTTTCCACCCTATCCCACACATTTTCTTTGGGGTTGAGATGCGGGCTATGCGGCGGATAGGAAAGGCGTTGGAAGCCAGACTGATACTCAGCGAACCTATCTTAAACACTTCTGGCACGATGTATCTTCTATGAAATATCCGTCGTCATCAGGATAAAAATGCAACATTGCAGGATGCACTTGATGGCATCGCATAGCTGTTTGTTTACCCTCGAGGAACTCCAGAGCACCACTTCCATGCCAGCAGGACATGCTCTATATCCTGATACTCCCTCCAGACACCTGCAAGTGCACGCATTTCAAATGCAAATCCCAAAGGTTTATAATTCACTGGCCATTGAGTGTTCTTTTGTTACAAAGCATTTTTTTTCGAGCAATCACGATTGCTTATTGCTTTCATTTGACTATTTTTGGCGTTCTATCATTTTATTTTCCCACCGCCAACCCTCAGTACTATTACCGTCGACCGGCTCCTCACGATGCTGCTCCTAAAGCGAAAGCCGTCTCCAGGTTGCATCCATGTCCTACACACACGCGCATACATACACAACTACACGCACACATACACATACATACACCTACACACACATACATACACCTACACACCTATACACATACACATACACACACGCATACATACAGACACCTACACACAACTGTCCACACATTCATGCCTGCACACAAACACATATGCCTACACACATACACATACCCTCCACACACACATTCCTACACACAACTACCCACACACTTATGTCAGCACACAGACACAAACATACATGCCTACACACATACACATACCCATTACACACAAACACACAAACCCCCCACACACAAACACACACGCCTACATACACACACTCGTGATTGCGAAAAACATAATTTGAATTCAAGATGTCAAAATTCAATTTTTTTTTTTTTTTGGTGCTTTAATAAAAGGTAAAGTTTGCTTGTTTAAGAACGTTTTTCTTATTTTTCGGACTTTTGGTCTCAGGTGATCCGAGTAAACGAAGTTGTACTGTATACTATATAAAATATGAAGGGATTTAAGATCAATCGACAGGAAGAAATAAAGAGATACTTTTTGAGGAAGTGAAACAACTTTAATCCACACAAAATTGCAGAGAACTGCATTGCATACACGTGTTTCGCGGTTACAAGGAACCACGTGTCTGCTGCCTTCTTGTGAATTAACGTTGCTTTATTTATTTTTATTTATCAACGTGGTTTCAAGTTCCCTAAATGAGTGTATTTTTATTCGACTTTCTTCATTTCTCTAAAACTAATTAATGAGTGCTTATGAGGTTTAACGGTACGTAACTTGAACCTCAGTTCTAACTATTAGGTTTTAAATAGTTTTGATTTCTCAAGCTCTACTTGAAATATAATGAAAAAAAAACTGCATTTTTGTAACTTGTATTGCTTGCTATTATATATATTAGTTTTTCCTCAATTATTCTTTAAAATGTCGTTGCTTCAACGCACCGTTGAAAAAATATCTGTTTCTCTACTTTTCTATATATTAATGTTCCTAAAGAATGATATATTACTCTACATATGTTTTAAGTGCAGTATTTTTTAAAATCTCCAAACATATCAATTCCGAAATGATAGTATCTTCCTGAACACCCTTCCTCTATTCCTACCAAAATATTACTCCCTACTATCTCTTTCAATTAGTCTCACAAACATCATAGCTCCGGTTTTACAATAGAAGGGCAACTAAAAATGTTGGAGAGTTTATTTTAATCTTACTAATATTATATATGCGAAAGTTTGTCTGTATGGATGTATGGATGTATGGATGGATGTATGGATGTTTGTTACTCTTTCACGCAAAAACTACTGAACGGATTTTGATGAAACTTTACAATAATATACACTGTTAAAAAAATTTCCTGAAAATAACGGATAAAGTACCGGCAGCAAAGTTGCCGTAAATATTACGTTTCCGTTAAATTATTTTCCGTGACTTAACAGAAGTTCCATTTCTCATTTCTCCGTTTAGTTCTGTTCTTCCATTTATAAATTTTCCGTGATTTAACGAAAATTCCATTTCTCTTCTTTCCGTTGATCTATTTTTCCGTTTTTAAATTTTCCGTTCATCTATTTTTCCGTTTTAAAACTTTCTGTGTCTTTACAGAACTTTCGGTTCTTGATTTTTCGTTGCGCTATTTCATCGTTTCTCATTTTCACATATTTTACTAAAATTTCATTTTCGTTTTTCTATCCAATGTTTAAAATGATATATAATAGAAAAATAGTTTAACTATTCAAAAGCTATTTTTCTTTAATTTGTATTTATTACTAAAATATATTTTTAGTGAAATTTTTGCTTGATAACTTACCTTTCAAGCATCTCGAAATTCGAATCTTCAGATGAATGAAAATAATCGAAAAGTACCAACAAGGAAATTAGTGGATTTAAATATAACACCAATTTTTGATGCTGATACTGCTCGATATTTCCTTCGACTTCTTCTCGTACATATTCTGGCGTGGCATGGAAAAGCATACATGAAAAGTCAAATAAAATGAGTCAAATAAAATACCATTAAAAACCGGTTGACTTTATCATGGAATAATATACCTGATGGAGAGTACCGCATACCAATTTACTGTGTTTAAAAACAGAATCATTGACATACACGTGAAGAATTTTTTGCTCAGATGATGTATACCCCCCCCCCCCCCCCCCACCCGGTGATTTCCGCATTTTTCTCTCATTGGAATAGCAACATAGATTTTTAGTGCATAAGCATTATACTTAGGCTAAACATATCAATCAGTTCGTTTTACCCGAAATGTTTTAACAAGAAACTTGCAATAATCTCAAATAAGTTATTGGATGAGATCCTAAGGAAATAAATTAAATAATTTATATTTTTTATTATAAATGAAATCCCGAAAGGAGTAATGAATGTTTCCAGATTTCTAAGTAGTCAAGAAAACTTATTCTTGTCAAAATTGTAATTGTATTTTCAAAGATTAACAATCTGCTATGCCTTTTCGCAAAAAATATAACAGCAAGACATACTTTTATTTAGAGATTCAAAATGTTTACTTTCAATCTGTCAAAAAAAAAAAAACTGAGTGACTTTTTTCTGTCTTGCTCGCACACCACGATAATCTCCGGTTGATACGAAATGTTGGCATTTAACGTTTTAATGACTTTCAAGAATACAACGCGTTAGAGCAAAAACAGTAACTTTATAATAGTTCTATAAATTCCAAATCAGCTACCATCGGAATTCTATCAAATGCATATTAACAAGAAAAATACATTTGCATATTAACATGTACAAAGATATTCTACAATACTTACATGTGACCAGCGGTGCTAAGTTTAAGTGTCTCCATTGCGTCTGTACACAAGTAATCCAATAGCCTTTATTTTAAATGGATAACACGAGATTCTAAAGCTATTCTCACCGCTAGAACACACAATATGACTAACGAGCAGAATTGTTCGAAGTATTGAGCAAAATAATACACCGCAATAATATTCTAATACTGACTCAGTAAAACTCACATCAAATCACCAGGGCGATCAAAACACAGCTGCCTGTCTGAAAATGGCGCAACATTTTTCCAAACTTACAAAGTCCAAAGGCGTAAAAACAATTTCGACATACGAGTATATTACTTTCCAGACATGAAATAGCAAGCTATCTATTTTGTCTTCGACATCTGAGTTGTTATTCTAAATAAGCTTTTAATTAAAAAATGTAATAGTGCGATTTAATAAGCACTATCAAAAAGCGATGTTTATCATAACTTGAAGGCTAATCAGGATACTAACAAAGTACAGCACAGCGGCAACCCTAGAAATGGAAAAATTCTGTTTTCGTTACTTCTTTTCGTGATATTTCTGTTTTTGGAAGGAAAAAATACGTTTTGAAGCATTACGGAAATATTCTGTTAAAATCAGTCAGAAAACTACCTGAACTTTCAGGTTTTTTTAACAGTGTAGCTTATGCATCAGAATAACACATAGGGTAGTTTTCGTCCCGTTATGGGGGGCAAAACCCCCTTAGGGGGGCAATAAAACACAATTTTTGTATAAATTCTCTAATATTGGGATGAAAAAATACTTGAACATATTTACATTATATGTCCATCGAAAGCTCTGATTTTTCTGCTGAACGCACCTGTTCGAAATTTCTAAGTAGAATAAAAAACGAGTTATGAGCTTTTTAGATCCATGTTCGAAGGCTTTCCTCGACTTAATACAGTATTTAGTGTATCATCTCAACTCCCTGTCGATAGCGACAATTGTTGTATTGTTGACTATCTTTGCTTTTCGTGACTGTTCAAGGCTTTTCTCAAGTCAAATCTTGAAGTAAGATTTTTGCACAAGGTTGGCAAATAATACATGATTTGGCTGATGATTTTCCATTTAAACGGAACTTTAATGTAATTAATGGTTTTTATTATTATTTATGCTGATTGAACACTTACTCATTATCCAAACAACCAGCAGATCGCCAAAATATTTGCAGAAAGATTTCCGTAGCTGATGCATTTGGCAGTTTTTTCAACGTTGCTGTTTTTGAAGCCGAAGACTACGTCATAATGTTTCTCAGCTTTCACCATGTAAACAAAATATCGCCAATCAAAAAATTTTCAAAAGACTTTTTTTACTGTACTAAATAATCCAGCAACTAAATTAGGCAAATCCATAAACAGCACAAAAACTTCCATTAATTTTCCTTTTTGCACAATTTCAAACAATCACCAAATATTATTACTTATTTCGGTAACATTTCGGATGAAACTGTTTAGCGCCATTTTATGGTGACCAAAAATATCTCAGCATCTGGCGACGATATCTCTGTAACGAAAATTAATATATCGTTTTACAAAGTAAGGAAAGAATGGGGGAGCATCATCGAAGGTATCCCGAAACGACTTTCGCAAATTCGGTAAAATCGCACCAAGAGCCACAATGATTGAAATTTCCCGAAATAACTAAAGCAAGTATAAGGGGATTACGAGCGCAGCTACTTTTTTTTAATCACTTCGTACTTCATTAGCCATACAGAGAAGGTTTTAGACTCCATGTTAAAAAAAAAGTATCAACAGATTAATCTTTTTAAACATGAGAAGATTAATTTCATGTTTTTTAAATTTGTGTATATGCTTAAATATAGTGCTTTCGTTTCTAAATCAATACTACTTTGTTCTTTATACTTATTGCTATTTTAGTTTTATGGGTAAGGAAGAAACTCGATTTTTAATCACGTCAAAAAGATGTGTTTTAAATTCTTTCACTTAAAACAGAAAGCAAAAGCAAGTAACGATTTTTTCTAATAATTATTACTGACCCAGGCAACGCCGGGTATTTTTGCTAGTATTAATATGTTTTTGGATATCCGGTTTTATTAAGGGAAAAACATATTATTTATATTGATTTATGTATATGTTCTAAAATTAAGGGTGAAATGTGGGTTAATGTTTTCAAAACATTGTTTTCAATCTTTATATTGCTTGTTTGAATCTGATAATTTAGTGCGTGTGCCAATCTAAACCAACGCAGTTTAACTTCAAAATGTTTAGCAATATGATGTGTATATTCTATTTTTAAAAACTTATAATTTTCGCTTGATTTGTAAATTTTTGTCAAATCTTAAGCAACAGGCGATATTGTCTCAACAATGTTAGATACTGTTGACATGAGATTTTAGATTTCAATTTTAGTGTCAACAATGAAAGTATATTGTTACTACAACAGTACTTAGAGTTGAAAATCATTGTCACGTCACTTGGAGAAAATTTTTCGCATTGTATGCTGAAATATTTTTTGCTCTGCTCTTAAAACTGTGATATATTCACTGATATACGTATTTTGATTTTTCTTGATTTTGGATTCAAAGGTAATTATATTTTGCATTTCTCAAACGTTGATAAGCATTTTTATTTAAACCTAATAAAATAAACATCGTATTCTGAAATATAGGATTAAGCCTTAAATATAGAGAAAAAGTAATTAATTTCTATGATCTGCTTAATTGTTTTAACACGTTTCAATGAGTTCTTGAAATTCACACTTTTAAATCAAGTTTTATTTCTGTTAATATAGCAAGAATGTGTTTCACATTTTGATCGTCGTCAAATTTGGCGATGAGAATTTTATTTGAATGTTTGGTGCGATTGTCAAATGTTTAGAGAAAATTATTTTACTTTTGGAACCCTTCACTCTATTATCTTATGATAACCATATATGACTGAATATTTTCACTCGTTTTTCACGCATTTAATAGGAAAATATTTCTTGCACAGGAATTGGAGCCAAAGGCTTGACGCCGATGTAAAAAACAACTTACTCCAACTAACAAAATCTTCCCTGGGCAATGGAATGTAATTGTCCAAAATTTCAGTTCTTCAAATTCTTAGTAACACGATTTGAATATAGTAACATAACACTAGTTTGGTAGTATTTTCACGTTCCTTTTGATAAACTCATTTAAATGTTCATCTTTATCTTTACTAATAATGAAGCTGAAAGTCTCTCTGTCTGTCAGGATCTCTGTGACGAGCATAGCGCCTAGACCGTTCGGCCGATTTTCATGAAATTTGGCATAGAACTAGTTTATAGCATGGGGGGTGGGGGGGGTGCACCTCGAAGCGATTTTTCGAAACTTCGATGTGGTTCTTTTTCTATTCCAATTTTAAGAACAAAATTATCATGGGATGGACGAGTAAATTACGAAATTATTATAACGTGGAACCGTAACATGGGTACAAGCCAACTGGCGAGAAAATTCACCACACGTTATTTGTAAATATACAGGCGAACCAAAAGACCTTTTAATTTTTCTATTACGGGCAAAGCCGTGCGGGTACCACTAGTTATGAAAATAAATGCTTTTAGAACCTGCAAGAATAACTTTTTCGCCGATTTTGACGCAAATTCAACTAGCATTTCAATTTTGACTCATGTGAATATTTAAAATCAAATCATGGTCACTTTTCGTTTATTGATTTGTCACTCTTGGAGACTTGACTTTCAACGTTCATTAAAATAAATAACGTTTACGTCGATTTTTTTGCTCAACGCTTTCTATTAACGGAACCTTAAATGTTCTTACATAATTATGTAATCCGGATGGATAATCTTCTATTTTAGTGGAACATTTAAAGTTATATTTATTTGAAGAATTATTTCTATGAGATATTTAATATTTCACAGCGTGTTTTAATTTGTGGCGGATTATTTTACATTTAATGGCTGACTCGTAGGTTTCTTCAATGACTTTTTTTTAAGTCCATTAAAAGACAATGTAATGTATGGTATCGCGGAACAATTACTTTCGATGTAAGTTTGGCGAAACATAGTGAAAACGAGCTGATGTGTGCATCACATGACTTCCTTTTACTCCAATTTAATGTTATTTTCTCATTATTGGCAGTTTTAATGTTATTCAATAGTTTACTCTCTAAATATCACCAACAGTAGCCAAATTAAAACCAGATTTTTAAAAATTTTTTTTAAAAAAGTCGCAAAATTTGTCGCCAAGTTGGCGACAAAAATAGGCGACCAAAAGTCTGGCGATATACCGCCAAATGTTCGCCAAATTATAACACCACTTGAGTTTACATCGAAATTAACTGATTTCCCCCCAAAAAGGGGCAAAAGACCCCCTTTGGAGCATCCGAGTGCAACCAAAACGGAAGGTGCACAACTAGACCCCACTAGGAATCTATGTACCAAATTTCAACTTTCTAGGACATTCCGTTCTTGAGTTATGCGACATATACGCACATACATACGTACATACAGACGTCACGTGAAAACTCGTTGTAATTAACTCGGGGATCGTCAAAATGGATATTTGGGGTGTCTGTACGTTCCTAAGCACATATCCACGTGTGGTCAGGTTGAAAAAAAAACTCAACATTCATTTGGGGGTGAGCAAAATAGAAATTAAGGCCGATTTTTGGGTGAAATTTTTTTCGCGAATACAATACTTCCTTTTTTGTAAAAGGAAGTAAAAATAAAATGGAAAAAAAAAATCGCCAAATGAAGAATGTGTCTCGTGACTTGTCTTTAATGGAAAAAATACCAAATTATGAGTAAGAAAGTGTGGAATTGTATCTTAGCGACTTGCTTTCTTTCTACTTTGATGGGAACAAAGACACACCGCTTACGCCACCGCTATGTTTTCTTTTCCTTCTTTAATTTACATTTCAAAAGGACTTTTTATGTTCTTAATAGTCTGCATTATTTGGTGAATTTCTTTTAATCTCAATCTCGATTAATGGTTTTTTGAGCAATTACGATTGCTTATTGTTCTCACTTGTATTGTTGTCTTTGATGTTTGATTCCTTTTACAGCTTGAACCAGGGGCCTCTGCAGCACTACCGCCCACCGTTCTCTGCAGGCGCGGCTCCGAGCACTGCCTCCTGGAATCCGTTTCTCCTGGTCGGGGGTGTCTATGTCCTACACACACGCACGCTCATACACACACACACGCTCATACACAAGCCTTTACACACATGCCTACGTGCATACACAAAGGTTTACACACACACACTAGCCTACACGTGCACGCACGCGCGACTACACACACAACTGTACACACGTAACCGCCCAGGAGGTGGGGCAGGCTTGGGGGGGGAGGGGCAGGAGCCGTTTCTAGAAACAATAGCCCCCAACGAGCAGAGTCCCCGTCGCAACTCGTGATTGCGAAAAACATAATTTGAATTCAAAATTTCAGAGAATTCAAATTAATTTTGAAAATTCGATTTTTTTTCCAGGTGGAGTATTTGAGACACAATTTTTAGCCTCGTTTATTTTTGCTGTAACATTTACGTTACTGCTCTTCATTTACACATTTGCGTGGAAAGTCTGGATTTTTATTATTTAATTGGTCTATATGAGACGCTATTTTTATTTTATTATTTTTTACTGAAGTGCTTAAGTACCTACTTGGTATCTCTAATGAATACACCAGTTGAAATAGAGTCGTGGAGGGGGAGAACAAATCATTTTCCGAGTGAACCTACTAAATTGAAAAGGAGGAATGACACTGTTAAAAAAAATAGGGTACTTTTCCGTTATAGATATGTCTATTTTACTTAGTATGTAACTTGTTTTGGCGACTTTTTTTACTTTCTACTTTGGCGACAATATAAAAAAACTGCTCAAAGCGATTGGCGATGCCTACAAATATATGGCCAAATAAATTTAGAAACTGAAGTTGTTGAATGTCGCCAACTACGAAGGATTCTGCTTACAATAAAAGCCTCCCTTCAAGGTAAATACACAACTGCTGCGTTCAATGAATATGTTTTTAGAAACACGAAGTAATCACAATCTTTGCAACCTTTAATTGAGGCAGTGAGAAGCAAAGGGAGTAAGTGGCAAAATTAAAAATTTGGAGATGGTAAGGAAACCTTTTCTTTGTCTTAGGACAAGATATAGTACAAGTAGCACTGGTAGGTTCTGTTATGCAGCACGATTTAGAAAACATTTTAATGTAAGTCTACCTAGGACCTTATCTTTAAACGCGTTTTACTCAGAAACATAAAAAAACGTCCACTTACATCCCTTTGCTTTTCACGTTGAGAAAATTTAAATTTGTCAAAAACTAATTATTATTATTTTTTTTGAGCAATCACGATTGCTTATTGCTTTCCTTTGGCTGTTTTGATGTCTTATGATTTTATTTCCCCCCCGCCCCCGTCTGCAGCATCACCGTCGACCGGCTCCTCGCGATGCTGCTCCTATAGCGAAAGCTATCTCCAGTTTGCGTCCATATCCTACACACACGCGCATACACACACAACTACACACACACACACACACAACTACACACACACACACACACACACACACACACAACTACACACACACACATGCATACATACACCTACACAAACACATACACGCGCACAAACACATACACACGCACAAACACATACACAAGCACAAACACATACACACAAACACATACACACACGCATACATACAGGCACCTACACATACACACACAAGCACACACACACAACTACCCACACACTCATGCCTGCACCCAGACACAAACACACATGCCTACACACACACATACACATATACCCTGCACAGAAACACACATACCCCCCCCCCACACACTCGTGATTGCGAAAAACATAATTTGAATTCAAAATGACAAAATTCAAATTCTTTTTTCTTTTTTTTTCTTTTAGATTTGAAATGGATTCCCGTTGTTACTCTATACAACGTAATGGCGTGATCTTCACGTCTGGCATCCCATTTTCGGTCAAACAGCACGGCGGGTAAGCAGCAAACTTTGTTTTATTTATTCATTCGAATAACTACATTTCATCTATTTCTTTGGAATCTCAAGTATTAAAATTCTATTTTACAAATGAAATCGGGAAATTAACTTAATAACTAATGTAGAATACTTGGTGAGTTTACAAAAATTGCTTACAGTTGCATGGTACACTTATTAATTTGCAATCTAAATGTAAGCAGTGCAAAATATTTTTTTTTCTTTTTTTTATCCTTTTGAGAAGGAACAAAACTTACTGATTTATTGAAAAATTGAAGCTTTCGAAAAGCAATGTAAAAAAAAAGAGATTTTATTTAGAACAAAGTCATTGGCGTGTTCTACGGTGTAATTCAACATGAAAATCAATTATTTAAATTTTAAAAAAGTCATGCACAGAATTTCTTATCATTATCTAGTTTTCAATCATAAACTTGAGTATTGAAACATGCATATTTTTCTTAATGGGAAAGTTTGGTTTGAAATGATTTGAGCCACACTTTTCTTCGTTTGTGGTATCATTTTCTTGGAAAAATTGAAAACTACAGGAGTACTAAAATTGTCTTTTCTGGCCCAGAAAAGTTTTCTTGTCCTTTTGAGTGCATTATGAAAAGTGCTTAGTATTTTTTTTAAAAAATATGTTGTTTTATTCTTTTTAGTGTAAATGTATTTCAGAAATAGAATAATGTTACCATCACGAAATTTCACCGTATTTTTACTTCCTTTTACAAAAAAGTATTGTATTCGCGAAAAAATTTTCACTCAAAATCGACCTTAATTTCCATTTTTCTCAACCCCGAATGAATATTGAGTTTTTTTTTCGACTCGACCACATGGGATAAGTGCCTAAGAACGTATAGAGACGCGAAATATCCATAATGACGATTCCCGAGTTAATTACAACGAATTTTCTCGTGACGTCTGTATGTACGTATGTATGTATGTGCGTATGTATGTCGCTTAAATCAAGAACGGTAAGTCCTAGAAAGTTGAAATTTGGTACGTAGACTCCTAGTGGGGTCTAGTTGTGCACCTCCCCTTTTGGTTGCATTCGGGTGTTTCTAAAGGGGTCTTTTGCCCTTCTTTGAGGGAAATCATTGTTAATTTTGATGTAAACTCAAGTGCTGTTATAATATAGCGTACACTTGGCGATATATCGTCAGTCTTTTGGTGACCAAGTCATGTCTCCAACTTGGCGACAAATTTGGTGATTTTTTAAAAATCTGTTTCAATTTGGCCAGTGTTGGTGATATTTAGAGAGTAAACTATTGAATCATATTAAAACTGCCAATAATGAGAAAATTATATTAAATTGGAGTAAAAGGAAGTCATGTGATGCACACACCAGCTTGTTTTATGTAAATACTCCATACTTAAAGAAAAAAAATGTTACGTGTCAAAAACTTTAAGCAGTTGGGGCTAAAAAATATTCCTTGTTTCTCTCTAGGATTTATTTGTGTTCTAATTTAATTAAAACCATTTAAATATTAAAGGTTTCTCAATCTAATTTATGTTTCACAACATACAAGTTACTCGTGATAAAGATCCTTATACATCTCTATCCTTAGCCCCGTTATCGATTATTAGCATAGATGAGGATAAAAAGTCTACAAGAGTACTGGTAGTGAATAAATCATAGACTAATAATAAGAACAGACCGAGCTATGGCAACCCTTTGCTGCTCATGAACCAAACCATGGGACTAGTGGATATCCTAGCAACAGCGGGCATTGATCGTAGCAGACGATCAACTACCGCGAGAAATAAAATAAATAGAATTGATGGAACGCGGAATATTTATGGAGTACGATTTGTAAATTTGTAATCGAAGTTGTAAATATTTTGTCAATATAGTGAGTTTTTCGTTTAGATAGAATTGTGCATTTTCTTTAGTCAATTTCAATAACTCTCTAAGCAATTAAAGATGTAAGCGCCCAAATAGAACCGGCAAACAGTAAGAATTTTACCTACAATTTCAACTTAAGATTCCGATTAGTACATTTTTGCGTTAACGCAAAACGTTTCCTCCATTACGTTCACGCCAACGCTGACGTAGCAGTTCCAAATGAAATAAAAGTTACTGAAAACTGTGATCAAAAACTAATTACTAATGTCAAAATAATTCATAACTAAAAGAAAAACAGTTCAATCTCTGCACCAGGAAAAAAATTATAATGAAATTACATTACTTAAAATACATGTCAAGTGCCAAACTATAGATAATGTTGCCATCTAGCAACCATGCTGCCAAAGTTTTCGCCAAGCCTTCCACCAGTCACATGATGTATCCATGAACCAATTTTTTCGTCAGCAAGTCTGGAAAAGCTCGGTCTACTCTTATTGTTAGTCTATGGAATAAATTGCATGCTTTCTTCAGAGAAGCCTTCATTTAAAATTTTAATTATGATTACTATTACAGTTGTTAAGCAACGCATATCTTAGTTACGGGAAACACATACGCACATGCGCACACAGAGACGTCACGAGAAAACTTATTAACCCGAGGAAGAACAAAATGGGAATTCAGGTTGTTCATACATTAGTAGTTATACATGCAATATACCGACAGCATGTATAACTACTAATGGTTGTCTCATCCAGAGACTGTAGTTTCTTCCTTATCTTAGCCCTGACTTAGGGGAGGCAACTTACTGCTTGATTCGAAGTTGCATCTGTTGACAGGCTGAAAACAATCTACTTGAAAATTCGTCCGGGAACTGTAGAATAATACAATAGGGCCGTTTCCATGAAAACTTTCAACTCCGGAAAAAACCTGCTTTTCACCGCATTCCGGTTATTTGCGGGGTATATGTGGATTTTTTTCTCCTCCTGCTAGCTTCTGGAGTGAAAGCGGTGTTTTTACCCAGAATGCATTACGCGAAACAAGTTCGTCTACAAGCCGCTAAGGATGCTGGGTAAAAACCGCTTTCTCTGGTATAATGGGAGAACCTCTTTTTGCATGGAAACGGGGAATTTTTTTCAATCGTTTTTTTTTTTTTTTGTGGAGCCAGAGCTGGGATTTACCGGGTCGAAAAGTGCGTTATGAACGCGGCTAGGGTCGAAATTTGAGGGGCAAACTTTTTTGCGAATACATTTACCCCTGAGATTTGTACAAGGAAACAAAAATGTGACTTTTAAACTAGCAGACGATAGTTTTCCCTATACACAGCTATGACTAGGCTGTCATAAAACGAGTCGAGTAATTAACAGGGGAGCATACTTAATTTTTCTTTCGGTTTTAGGATGCACAAAGTTTTCCATTTGTGAATATGTTGGAGCCCACTGTTACTGTTACTTATTCCCGCTCTTCTCTGAAGCATAATGTCGAATTCATTTAGTACACGATAGATTATTTTTTCTCAAATCAATAGGTGCGGCGGGGGGGGGGGGGTGAAACTTGGAACACATTTTGAAAACACAACTCCGGGACACATTTTGAAATTTTTTTTATTATATACTTTAGAGTTTTGAATTTTTTTACACTGATTCACCATCTAATTAATAAGCAAAATCACAACATAAATATGAAAAAAAAATTTATTTAAATTCAATTTTTTTAAAAATGGGGTTGCTTTAAATTGCTATAACTCAAAATATTAATGGTCAATTTTCAATTTTTTTTTTAAAAAGTATGCACAAATATCTAAGCTTTAATTTTTATTTGGCGATTTTAAAAATATTAATTCAATAAAAAATAAAAAATATTTGAAGAAAAATTTCGAAAATTCGAAGATACTTTTTTTCTTTAAATATCATATTTTTCGCAGTAAACTTTTTCTTTTTTTTTTTCAAAATCGCCGAGTAAAAATTAAAGTAAACTGTTTGAAAAAGACATGCTCCAAATTTCATTACTTTATCTTCATTGGTTCCTGACTTATAAGAGTTTGAATGCAAGAAATCGGGAAAAATTGCATCATGGAGAAAAACGCGTTTAAGGTTTTAAAGTTAAATACACATTAGTTAGGTACGGGCAACAAAAAGAATTATACCTTTTGTTCTAATAAAGATAGAAACATGAGTCAAACGTCATTTTAAGCTGAAAAAACGGAGTAATTTTTTAAATGATAAAAAAAAAAAAAAAAATTCAAAATTTGACGATTTTTGTGTTTCGTACCCCCTTAAGCAGTTTGTGCCTTTTATAATATCTTCCATTCAATTTTTGACGACAAGCTTTAACGTTTTATCAAAATTCGTTATCTCTACTGAAGTACGAAAGTTTTACAACTCTAAGACATCGCGTTTTAATTTATTTTTGTCAGACTCGAGAATAAACTCTTTGAAAAGAAAACCACACTTTCAAAAAGTGCCATTACTTAAAATATTGGTTTTTCTTTAATATCATATTCCCAATAGAAAAAAATATTATTCTGCCCTGGGCATGTATTCCGCAGTATTCACTGAGGTGAGATTTTTAGACATTTAACGAAACGCGTTTCTGATTCTCCACAAACACTTATTAGTTTCAGCGGAAATCAAATAAGCGAGTTTGTAAAAAAGAGCTAAAGTAAAAGCGATAGCAAAAATGCAAAAAAATGAAATAAAAAGAAACATGAATGATTCGTAGATACTGTTACCTGTCTAGGGCAGAATAATACGAAAACAAAGAGTTTTCGGATAAATCTAACAATTTAAGTTGAAGTTAGGTTTCAAAAGTCACACAACTAAATGTTCAATAATAAACTTTCACAGCTTACGCTTAGATCTTATCTGCTTTATTCACTGCTTACACATAAATTCGCACTTCTGGAGCTTAGATAAGACCATTGAGGAAAGATAAAATGGAGGGGGTGAAGACTTTCATTCGTGAAGAAAAGAACCCAAGTCACGTGACATATTTTAATGCGAAGTATTGGAAGAAATGAGGTTTTTTTCCCCTAGTCTCTCTCAAAACGTGTCAACCATTCGTCGTTGCTGAGTCACTTGACTTGTGCTCTTTACCTCAGTTTTTGTTAAGCCAATGATTGGACTAGCTTCCTCCATTTACTAATTCCAGCTCTAAGGATAAGATCCCTTGCGGTAGTTCAACAAATTAGCCAAAGAGGTAAAACATTTCAATTGGACGCGGACAAGACAGATGTCTCATTGGACAGGTGTACGTGTTTGGGTCCTTGTTTAACCTCTTTCAACGGCCATTAGCCACAGACTACAGAACCTTCTATAGTTTACTTGAACTGCGAATGCAAAGGAGTCAAAATAATTGTTTGAAGAAAAAAGTGCCCCAAAGGTCATTAATATACTTGACTCATCACTAATATAATTTTATTTCACTTTCAATAACTGTTTGCTTAGAAAAAACTTGAGAGAACATCATTTTTCATGTTGTTCTTTAAATGTAATTTAAACCATGTGGGTGCACGATACTAATTTTATTAAAGTTAGAAAATGACAGGATTTATTTTTTTTCTCAATGGAGATATTACTAGGCTGTTATTTAATGTTTGATTCCTTTATTGCATATTCCCGGCTGACTTCACTCGATATTATTTCGGTGGTCAGGGTCCAATTGCCGATGCTGAATTTTTGATCACTTCCCTTAAACACAAAGTCTCCCGCACTGCCAACAAGTAAGTCATCTTTTTGGTTATCAGTTAAGTGACGCAAACTAAAAAATAAGCCCTGTTTGTATTTTTTTATTTATTCATCTTGTTTGCACGTAATTTTGTAAGATTGACCACAAAAAATTAATTGTCAGCAAAATATTTTGATGTCAGAGGAAATCTTCGGCGTTAATTTACGATCCAAAAGTTCAGGGACAGGTTGTATAAAACCTTACCCTGAACAGTTCACATCATCGAAGAACATTCACCTTCAAAATAGTTACCATCTTGAGCGACTATACACTTTTGCAATCGTTCGTACAATTTTTAAAATCACTCTTGGAAGCCATTTTTTGCAACTTTCCTGTAAATCCTCCTACGAAGCAGCTTCAACTTAATCGTAGTGAAGTAGGCGACTTCCATGTTGCGGATACAAGCTTCGATCGGGTGTCAAACATATAACATCACTTGAAATACACCGCCAGCTCAGTCAATTCCAGCCGAGGACTGCAGTTTCGTGCTTATTAGCACTCATCAGCCCGGCGTAGGAAGTGGCTGAGCTGGAGGTGGAAAACCTCTGAAGGAAGCCAAGAGAGCCGAACAAACTGGTAGCTAATATAGAATTAGCACTGACCAGACGAGTGACCGAAGCATTGGTTCGGTTCAACTCGAAGATTGAAGGCAAGGCATGGTATATTCAGTAAGTTACCGGCCCTATATTAGCTTCCAGTTTGTTAGGCACTCTTGCCTGCAGTCCTCGGCTGGAATGGACTGAGCTCGCTGCGTATTTCAAGTATTTCTGCCTTAGCCCTGGCTAGAGGGCGGTAACTTCCTGAATATACATACATCACGTTTCGTCGAATTTAGCCCGTGTGGCTTTTACCTATTCCCAGATGTAAAAAAATATTTGCAGGGGCACCGTTTCCTTTCGTCAGATGACGTTAAAGCTGCATCGCAGGAGGCCTTACAGAAGCTTGCCAGAAATTACTTCCAAGTTCCAAGAGTGCTTCCAAAAGTTATACGAGCGTTGGCAGCGAAACCATAAAAATTCCCCCAGTTTTTTCTTATTTGGGCACATTATTTGAAAAGTTTTCAGTACCGCCCACGAAATACTGGTTTTTCAAAGCATTACAAAGTTCTGAAAGTGAAATTGTACTTAAGTGCTAATTCACTGGTCAACCCTATAAGTTCAGTTATTACCGATATTATATACAGCGGGTCCCCGCTTGACCTGCAAGACCTCTATTTTTGCGGTCTTTAGTCCTAAATACATACTTCCATTTGTAGAAATGGTCAAAATGAGATGCAAAGTTAAATAATAAAAGCTTGAAGCGAAAATTAAACGAGCTGATGTGTGCATCACATGACTTCCTTTTACTCCAATTTCATGTCATTTCCCCATTACTGGCAATTTTAATGTGATTCAATTGTTTACTCTCTAAATATCACCAACAGTGACCAAATTGAAAGTAAATTTAAAATTAAAAAAAATCGCCAAATTTGTCGCCAAGTTGGCGACAAAATTTGGCGACCAAAAGACTGGCGATATATCGCAAGTTTCCACCAAATTATAACACCACTTGAGTTTACATCGAAATTAACAATGATTTCCCCCAAAAAAAGGACAAAAGATCCCCTTAGGAGCATTCGAATGCAACCAAAAGAGAAGGTGCACAACTAGGCCGCACTAGGAGTCTACGTACCAAATTTCAACTTACTAGGACATACCGTTTTTGAGTTATGCGAGATACATACACACATACACACATACGCACATACATACGTACATACGGACGTCACGAGAAAATTCGTGGTAATTAACTCGGGGGTCGTCAAAATGGATATTTCGGGTGTCTGTAGGTTCCTAGGCATATATCCACGTGTGGTCGGGTCGAGAAAATAACTCAACATTCATTCTGGGGTGAGAAAAATGGAAAGGCCAATTTTTGAGTGAAAATTTTTTAGCGAATACAATAAATCCTTTTTTTGTAAAAGGAAGTAAAAATAGTATGTATAATATCTAACTTTTTATACAAGTTTTAGGTTTTACAATTTTCTCCAGGGAAATAATCTCCGTTAAAAATAAAAACAACACCAAAAGTTTGAAGCATTTGCGACAAAAATTGAAGGATATATTCGAGTTCAAAACTTCAAGGGACTGTGCAACAAATGAGATCTGGATAGATTGCCCGATCAGAAGAAGGAGAGGTTGTCGAAGTCAAAAAACAAAATAATTATATTTTTCATTGCAATTGAATAAAAATCAAATGTTATGCTATGCTGCGCAAAAGCGCACTACAAAAGCTCTTACAGTTTGAAAAATCACACTATGCACACTTTAAACCCTTGTAATTCGCTATATTTAACCCCAAAAAGAGTAATAATTGACTGCGGAAAAAAAAATCCTGCGCTTGATACCTCGGTGAATATTGGTCGTACCAATGTCATTTATTTATGTTGGAAATTTTTCCCCACGCTTGTGATTTCCTTAACTGCAATGCAGGGGAATCGGGAACTATGTTTCGACCCTACGTTGGGGTTGTTTCCATCAGTCAAAAGTACTACATTTAGTCATTGAAGTTGATAGAATAAGCGAAAATAATAACACGGAGTGAAAAAATATTTTATTTTCAATACTATACCATTTTTGTACTGTCGAAACGTACAGTATGCGAAACACCAAAACACATACCCAAGATCATATTAATTACAATTCTTTAAAGAAAGAAACAGCTTTATTCTTACTAGGTGGCATGGTTAAGATGCAGCATTATAACACAAATACAATTGCAAGAATAGTGCTTTTAAAAGAATTTAAAACTATTCCTTGATCGAATACGAACTCTAAAAATAACCCCTAACAAAAGTTAAAATACATTAGTTATCACACGGCCAGAGTTTCCGCCTATACATATTTACAAAAGCACCAAGCCCAAATAACTCTCGGCTTAAAATTAACTAATATGAAATTTGCATTTCACACACATTAAAATAACATCAGCCTATGACAACATAATACCACAATTTGCACAAATTAAAAAGTTCTTATGTAATACATTAAAACATTACTTCACAGGGGTTGCATTCTACGACGAGGCATCAAACACTAAAAATCTCACATGCTGTACAAAAGGCACCAATTCGACCTTGCTTCAAAGATCTAGCGTAGGCTGAATGAATTGAGGATTTGCCCGCTGCCGGTAGCTCCGAACTCCGATTCCTGCTACTATTTTCACAGGCCACAAGACTTACAATTTCCTACCATCCGATGCGTTCATTAGCTCCCAGGTCTGGTCCATGGGGCCTTTACTTCCGACACAGCGATGAATTTAGTCTGCCAGAAGACTCGGATAGTTTCTTGGTTCACTTATGTGATGCCGAGACTTCACATCTTAGCGAGGAACATTTATCTGCACTTAACCTTCCAAAGGGCCATCCTTACATTCACTATTTGAACGAAACTCGAGAAACTGTTTCAGCCACGCACGCAAGGCGAGATGATATGCGTAAAAAACGTTTAATTAATTTCTTTAACTGTCCGATTTTTCAAAATAAGTCGTGGTCATTATGACATCACAAGTGATGAACTTCGGCGCGCAGTCCACTGGCGCGCTGAATGTTTACGCTTGGCTGTCCTCCGCGTTTCCAGGCTATGATAATTCAGAAGCTAATTAAGTATAGCGCTCTACGCTTGCATCAACCATATCGTTGCCACTACATGTGAGTAAAGAAGCGAATTAAATACTGCGCTCTGCGCTAATGGCATCAATGAATGGCATTTCATCGCTTGTGATGTCATGAGCAGAAGTGTAAAAAGAGGAAAATTGAATCTGCTCACGGATAAAAACATTTTTTAAAAAATATTAAACGTTGTCAAATTATTTGAAAAATGGTCAAATCCTGTTTTTAAGCATGGTCTTTCAGAAAAAATATTTTAAAAATTTTGTAAACGACCCCATTGGAAGTACATTTGTATGCATCTAGTACTAATTGTTGCGAAAATGAAGGTGTTGCAGGTTAAATGAGGACGCGCTGTATATTTCTCTGTAGATATTTGAAATTTTTAGTTACTTTTTTGGATTAAGCATATTCAATTTCAGTAAATGAAATATGCATAAAGCATCATAATAGGGCAAAACTGACGCCTACTAATTCTTAATTTATTGCAAAGAAACTTCTGTCACATCAATTATAAGTAAATCTTGTTTTTGTTTACTCTAATAAGTAATAACGGAAATTTGAGAAGTTCAATTTACTAATTCTGTTTCTTTTCTTCTTTTCAGGTTCATGAAACGCTTCGGCAAGCGGGAGGACGGGTACGTACCACTCGTCAACATAAGATTTGACTACATGTTAAATCAATGAGCCAATAAGATCCAGGCTCAGGAGCTGAGCCACTCACATCCAGGCTCAGGAGCCAATAACATCAGGCTCGGGGGTCGCCAGAGGAAGTTAAAACATCAGCGTGCCTGGCGGCCCTCCTCCGGGGAGTGAACCCTTTATGACCCAAATGTCTCTAAATTTAGAAAAAAAAGTTTCTAATTTCACTACACATAATTATGCATTAGAAACAACTAATGATGAATTTATTTTTTAAACAAAGTTTTTTTCTACTTGAGTTTAAAATAGGGTCTTAATAGCCCTAATTTGTTTAAATTTAATTTTCACTGAGCGATGTTTTCGAATGGACTGTAAAGTTCCATCGGGTCATAAAGGGTTAGAGAAGCCTACCTCCACGTGGTACTCCCTGGGCAACACTACTGATGTTGAATTCAACAACATCAATGGTGGCTAAAGGACTTCTCACAAGAAATTACACTCAATGAATAAAAGTGAAAGATATAATGCTGTGTGTACTTAAGTATCTGAAATCCCATATTTTTAATAGGTCTAATAAGCTGGGTGTCAGATGTAAATGAAAATGCAACCGTAATATGTCCGTTGTTTCACAGTGCAGACTGCAGGCAACATGCCGTTTTTCGGCCGCCAAATTCACAGATTTGGTTTTTTAATTTAGTCACGCACTGTAACCCAAGGTCGATACTCTTTCCTAGAGCCGCTATATATATACAGGCCGATGCATCAGCTTAAGCCCTTTTGGATCGAATTTTTCATTGATGCGAAGCTAAGGTTACCAGAGCAAAGTTTCAAGTTTAGCCAAACTGGCCAAAAATAATATTCAACTGAATAAACAATTCACGTGCCACTAATAATTCGCAACTCCAATAAACTATAGCGGACGCTGCAGTCACTGTTTAATGGCGGATGAAAAAGGTAAAACAAACAAGTGCCGTAACTTATAACTTGCTTTGACGCTTTGTGAATGACAGTAATTTTTCATCGTGTTTGTGGGAAGCTTTCTTTTCTATTCTTCTGAAATTACATTACACCACAAACTGTCTGAAGCCTGTAATTTAAACAAAAAAAAAAAAAAAAAAAAAAAAACACGTGGAATGGAATGTTTCACCCTTTTCTTTAGTATTGTTAATCACTGCAAGGTAGCGTGTTCGAGCTTTGGAGTTGCGAATTGGTGGCAGTGAAAAATCACCAAGCGCGATTACTTGCCAGAAAAGACAACCCCTTCAACACTCGCTCCAATGCAAAATGGCTGATCTTAAGCTGATGCGTCGGCTCTTATATATAGGGGCCTTACTCTTTCCTAACTAACTGACACACACAAAAGGGAAAAAAAATTAATTTGAATTTTTTGACATCTTGAATACAAATTATGTTTTTCGCAACCACGTGTTTTTTTTGCGGGTGTGTAGGCATATGTTTGTGTGTGTGTAGGCGTGTGTGTTTGTGTCTGTGTGCAGGCATGTGTGTGTGTGTATGTGTGAGTGTGTGTGAGTGAGTGTGAGTGTGTGTGTGAGTGAGTGTGAGTGTGTGTATGTAGGTGTGTGTGTTTGTGTCTGTGTGCAGGCGTGTGTGTGTATGTGTGTGTAGGCGTGTGTTTGTGTCTGTGTGCAGGCATGAGTGTGTGGGTATGTGTGTGTATGTGTGTGTGTGTATATATGTGTGTATGTGTGTGTGTATAGGCATGCGTGTGTGTATGTATGCGTGTAGGACATGGATGCAACCTTGAGACGGCTTTCGCTATAGGAGCAGCATCGTGAGGAGCCGGTCGACGGTGGTGCTGCAGAAGGTGCTGGCGGCAAAATAAAATGATAGGACGGCAAAAACAGTCAAGTGAGAACAATAAGCAATCGTGATTGCTCAAAAAAAAAAATTAAAAATCTAGTGGGGCCATGGCTTAACTTAACTCTCGTGAAAATGAACTGAACTGAAATGAACTAAGCAAACTGATCTTAATGCGTAATTTGTTTCACTTGACGTTAAATCCCGGTTATCACAAATTTGCCATTTCAATTGCGCTTGCGCGCGGACTTTACTGATTTTAAAACTCTTGCTAAAACTAATTTAAAACATTTTAAATTTGTTAATAAATATGAGATGAAAACAGATAAAAATTAGAAATTACAAAGCTTTCTTTGATTTAGTTTTTACGCCTCGGTAAAGATTGAGTTTTGCGTCTTAATTATTAATGGATTCGGAGTCTGATTTTTCTATCAAACAAAGGCTCTTTTCAGGGCCAAATTTTTAACCTCAGAAGAGCGTACTCGAATTGCAGCATCACTTCTAATACAAAGCCGAACCCTCAACCTAAATACAAATGTATAATACTAAGCTGTTTACGTCTAACGTATAAAATATCCGCAAAAGACGGATATCTGTACTCATATTCCAATCATTTTTGAAGTACATAACTTGTTTTACGTTTACGTTAAATAAATATTTCCAAAGCAATAAATATTGAAGTGTCATTTTTCTCTTTTCTTTATAAAGATTATCAGTTATTCATATCCGTAGTTTCATATAATGTATCCCGAAATCGCCGTGAAAATATTCTAATCGCATTCATTAATATGTTGGGACTCTATAGCTCAGCCTAAATATAAACAAGCAACACGAAATCTTAAAACAGAAAGCCCAAAAAGCAAAGTCCGTGCGCAAGCGCAGTTGAAATGGCAAATTTGTGATAACCGGGATTTAACGTTTAGTATTTGTTTCACGCGCTTCTTTTTTTTCTTACGCCGCTCGCTAAGAAATCGAATCAGACATTATCATTATTATTGCAACTGAAGTGTCCTGTAACTAAAGTTTCAAAATGGCAGAAAATGCGTAACTTTCCATCTTACTGCAATCTACACTTCAAATAGGTACTCGATAACGAAAAAAACCTCAGTACCTGTAGTGGTGATTCGGATAATTTGAAACTATAGGTAAGATTTATAGGTACTATCGTTATTTAATTTTCCAATTGCTGGTTTTATTGCCCTTATATCTTTCTTCCGCCATTACAGACACTGCGGAACAGCAGACTGCTGGAATGCAAATGTTTGGTGCAGGTTAAGGTATAACTTTGATATACCCCCCCCCCCAAAAAAAAAAAAAAAAAAAATACGCTCCAAATCTGGGACTCCCTACGGACGTTTTAGGGTTGCTGTTTCTTATTTTGGTGTTGCCAATTTAGGTTTTTTCAGCTTTTAGGATTTTGCTGTTGCCAAATTTAGTATTTTCTTGTATTTCGTACCATTTTTTGATTTTTTTTTTTTTAAAGTTTTGTGAGGACAATTTTTGGATTTTATATATGTTTTAGCACCATTTCATTCATTCGCCATTTCTTTGTGAAAAAAGGCGCCAAAAACAGGTATTTTGCTAGGCGAGAAGAAAAAGTCGCCAAATTTCCGAATTGGGGGGGGGGGTACATCAAAGTAGTTCCCAGGTTAACTGAGTAGGATTAAAACTAACTCCCTTCTGGGATAAACATCCTATGCTATGGTTAAGAAGCGCAATTTTTTGCTTGTGGAGAAAACTCACGACGATACAAACTATTACAATGTAATTTCGATTCTCACTTTGGGCATTTTATTTAGCGATATCGTAATCATGCCGGCTAAAAAGAACAAATACCAAACTTTGAAATCGAGCTAATATCTGATTTTTCCAACTCCGAGCAAAGCAGAATCAAAGCAAACCTTTCGGAATAAAATTTGGGGGGGATGAGAATCCCATACATTTGAAACGAAAAATGAAGCGATATATTTCTAAGCTAAGCAAAAGTCATTAAACAAATCCACCAAAGTGAAATTGAAGTTAATGATTCGGATTTTTCAAAAGTACACAATTTTATCATTAAACTTTAAGCGTTTGATTATGAATGAGGCTGGGTTACGGTAACGTTGCTACTTGGCGAGATTGGCGATAAATTATGGAGTTGGCGATTTTACGTTCTAGTGGAACTCAAAATGTAATTCGATTGCCTTTTCATTTAATTGGCAGATTTTAAATTACTGGAACTTTTAATGTTTTTTGGAAGAATAATTGGAACTACTTTGATATACCCCCCCCCCCCCCCAAATCGGAAATTTGGCGACTTTTTTTGTTTTTGTTGACACAAAACTTTGTGGCCACAAAAATTGTTGCCACAAAACTTTAAAAAAAACTCAAAAAATGGTACAAAATACATGAAAATACTAAATTTGGGAACAGCAAAAACCTAAAAGCTAAAAAAACCTAAATTGGCAACACCAAAATAAGGAACAGCAACCCTAAAAAGTCCGTAGGGAATGCCAGATTTGGCGCATAATTTTTGGGGGTGTATATCAAAGTTATACCGAATAATTTAATTATTTCACGCATTTTCCAGATTTTAATGGATCATTTGAAATGGTTGTGGTGCCAAATTTTAGAAAATGAACCATGTTACCAAAGCTCCGCCTAATTGCGCATTTCCTGCTGAACGGATCATTTTTTTCAAATTTTTGTTTTTATGATTGTTTCATGTACAGAGTGATTTGGAAGTGGGCGCCCTCCTCTTTTTATATAGTGTTATAATTTAAAATATGACAAAATTATAACTTTCAGAGCAAAGACCTGGATTCAATCCTCGGCTTCGAAAACTTGAATTTGTCTCAAACAAATTAATTTTTTTCTTTTAGATTTGAAATGGATACGCGTTGTTATTCCATTCAACGCAATGGCGCTATTTTCACGTCTGGTATCCCACTCTACGTCAAATTGCATGGCAGGTAAGCAGCAATTATGTATTTTAACTAGCTGCGTCACCCGGCTTTGCACGGTCCATCTCGAAAATAAAAGTTATGTCAAGTGACGCGTGTTCAACAATCAGGCTTGAGCAAAAAAAAATTAGTAAAATTTTGCGGCAGATTGCGGAAAAATAACCAAAAAGCATACATTTCAAATTCCCCGATTACAGGAATAAGTCTCAAAACAAAAGGCAGACTTTTATTTCTTCATATTCGAGAAAAAACGGCAGCACATTTTTCTTCTAGATGATTTTCTTCATTGCTACAAATGTTAATAAAAGTATTGTTGCGGAAGGTTGAGATGAAGCACTGAATACTAATTAGAATGGAGGAAAGCCTTCGAAAAATAGAGATTTATGTCGAAATCTAAGCGCCATAATTAATGGTTTTTTAAAGGACATCTCCGCTAATTATTATCCCAACAAAACATAAATGTGAAAAAGAAGCCAAGTTCGGTTGAAATGAGGTGCGGGAAAGACGGTGTCACCGACAAAAAAAGTTCAGATCTAAACAGTTACCAAGTTCCATAGCAGTTCCTCATAGAAGTTGGATTTTCCCATGTTCTTCAATTCATTTAGAAAACAATTTTTTAATTTCTTTGATATTGGATTTAAAACTCGCGGCAAGTTTTAGTCATCACTATTTTTTTTTTTTCCAAACTTGCCAAGTTTAAAATCCAATACCAAAGGAAGTAAAAATTGTTTTCTAAATGAATGAAAGAACATTGGAAAATCCAATTTGTATGAGGAACTGCTATGAAACTTGGTAACTGTCTAGACCTGAACTTTTTTTGTCGGTGACACCGTCTTTCCCGCACCTCATTTCAACCGAACTTGGCTTCTTTTTCACATTTAGGTTTTGTTGGGATATCATTACTTTTTGAAAAGCTAAATCAAAGGTTATGTTCTGATTTAGACAGTTATAAATGCAAAAGCGTATATTACAAATATTTTTTTTTTTATTTCCAATGGCTGGCAGGAAGAAAAGGTTACAAAGAACAAAATAGCAAAAACAAACACAATACACAGAACAAGGAAAAATACAGAAACAATAGGGTGAAATATTTAGCTGCCGATACGCTCTCTTGCTTCCCAATAACGGTCACACAGGCTACGTCTGGAAAGCTGGGTGCAAGTGTGCAGGTGACGAATGTCCATTTCTTCGTTTGAATTGCAAAGGGGACAATTGGGACTCTTCACAAGCCTTAAGCGGTAAAGATGTTTTGGTAAACAGTCATGGCCAGTTAAAAGTCGAAACAAAGCCACTGACTCTGCTCTTGGTGCTGAAGGGACAAAATCACGGTTTATAAACCAAGCTTTGTGGTTGCTTCTAGCTTTTAGGTCTTGCCAAAAAAAAACTCTTGATTTTTTCCTCATATATAACTTTATTGCATTGAATGAGACTGGCTCATTTGGTAGTTGAATAATAGCAGACCCCCTCTTGGCCAGAGCATCAGCAAGCTCATTTCCTCTAATCCCACAGTGTGCAGGGATCCACTGCAACACCACTTTTATATTCTGCTGCACCAGATCGTTAATGAAACTGCGACATTCAGAAATTTCCTGCGATTTGCAGCTCTTTATCGATGCTATCGCCTCAATAGCCGCTTGAGAATCCGATAGGACAACGCATCCCTTAAGTTTAAAATCACGGTATTTCAACTGATCTAAAGCCAGGTGTATAGCTTTTACCTCTCCATCGAATGCAGAGGCATATTTTCCAACAGGAATAGAAAAAGAAAAGTGCTTACTGTAGACGCCTGCACCTGCATTTATATGGTCTGCTACTCTTGACCCATCGGTATATATATGTATCCATTCACTTTCGGGGTATTTGGTGTAAATCGTCTCCAGAGCAATGGCCCTAAGAACTACTTGGTCAGTCTCACTCTTTAAAACAGGCTGTATCAAATTTAAATCATAATTCACTGGTTCGTATTCGCATGGGTTTGTTGGTAAAGGGAGCGACTGTAGGTTAGAATTGATGTCATACATTCGTTTTGTATCAAGCGCAAACTGCACAAACCCCTTTTGCGTTTTGAGAGATCTCGGGTGCAACTCCGGTTTCCATTCGTTTCTAAATGGTATTCTTTGCATTTTTTCAAATAAAAGTAGAGTTTTCTCCTCTATGTATGATTTCATTGATCTGAAGTTAGTAAATAAAAACAATGCATCCAGTGGTGTTGATTTCACGGCTCCTGTTATTAGGCGGAGTGCTTGGTTATGTATAGTTTCAACTCTGTTCAGGACATGTTTTGATGCAGTGCTCAGTACCTCACAGCAATAGCTCATTAATGGGAGAACAAACGTCCTATAGGTAATTTCAAGCGTATTACGACTACAGCCCCATTTGCAGCCCGCTAGGCGTTTCAATACGTTTAAACGTCTGCATACCTTTTCAACAGTCTTCTCAACGTGGGATTTCCAATTAAGCTTGCTGTCAAAAGTTACTCCCAAATAATCATATTCATCAGTATGGGATAGAATATCCTGTTTAAATTTTATTTCAGGTTTTATTTTCTTATGTGCAAGCGAAAACGTCTGAACAGCTGACTTTGAAGCATTTAAAAACATGTTATTATTATCACACCAACTGGACAATGCCCCCATAGCTCTGTTAAGTGTCTCCTCAATGTTCTTGACTCCATTGCGTTTTTTAGTTTCAGTCCATATGACCAAATCATCAGCAAAAAGAAGGCATTTAATACCTGGAATAGATTTAATCGACTGGATCAAATCATTGATGTAAATGTTGAACAAAATGCAACTCAAAATTGCTCCCTGAGGCAATCCAGTATGAAGTAATTTGTATTTTGAAAAGTCAGTTCCACATCTTACCCTACACAAACGTTGATTGATAAAGGTGAATAACCAATTAAACATATTCGAATGGACGTTCAAATTTTTTAACTTAAGAAATAGTTTTTCCTTCCAAACCAAATCATATGCAGATCTAAAATCGACAAAAACTGCAGTTAAATAGTTGCTTCGATCTAGAGCATCTTTTACATCTTGACTCAATAGAGCCACCTGCTGGTTTGTAGATCTATGTACTCTAAAACCTGCTTGTTCATCAGCAAGTAATCCCTTACTTTCAAGGTACCAATTAAGTCTATTAAAAACCATTCTCTCCATCGTCTTACCGAGTACACTAGTGAGGGAAATCGGGCGGTAGTTTTTCAAATCATTTGGATCCTTGTCCTTTTTTAAAATTGGAATAATCAATGCTTTTCTCCATTGTGAAGGTACTATACCTGTTCTCCAAGATTCATTAAATATTTTTAAAATTGTCTGCAATGCGTTAGGGCCAAGGTGCCTTAAAAATTCTGGATGTATTCCATCTTCACCAGGTGACTTTTTGTCCTTCAAAGAGGCAATCGAAAGACGTAGTTCAGACATGGAGAATGGATTCACGAAAATATCTGTGGAAAAACCTAACTGGGGTTGAAATTTTGATCTTTCCTTAATTTCTCTCTTCAGGACCTTCGAATTTCTTCTTGCAAAAGGACTCTTCTTTTGATTTTGTGCCAAAAACTGTACAAATGCATTTGCTATATCTTTATCAGAACGCAAAGTTCTGTTATTGACCTGTAAAAAAGTCCTACGTGGAGATGATTTTTTACCTTGTATATTCGCAAGAAATTTATAAGTTTTAAGGTTGTCCGATTGGTAATTAATTTCACTAATAAACTTAGTGAAGGTTTCACGCTTAGCGTTAATAATAGCTCTCTTCAAAATTGCTGCTTGTTTCCTCCATGCTCTGACAGCTACAGGACTACCAGTTATCTCAGCTTCTTTTCTAAGGCTGTTTCTCAGCTGTTTTTCCTGCTCGAGGTTTTCATTCCAAAAGCTTCTATAACATTTAACTCTACCTCTTGGTATCCACTCTTTAGCGCACGCAATAATAACCTTATTAATTGTATGACAAGTTTTGTCAATGCTGTTTGAAAAGTCAAAATTCTCCATCTTCAGCGATTCTTCTAAAGATTCTTTAAATTCCCTCCATTTAGCCTTCTTGAAATTCCAAGACATCTTAGATACATCCTTTGGAGGTGTTTGGTTAAACGTAGCAATATCGATGTTTGCCACAACCATTCTATGTCCTGAACCAGGGTCATTAATGACTTTTCTTGTAGTTTCTTGGGCGAGATCTGCAGAGACCATCAGGAGATCTGGTGATGTTCCAGTGCCGTTATAGTGCAAAAATGTGTGTGGGTCGTCAGCTTTAAAAATAAGTTCCAATACGCTTGTATTCAAAAGGTCTTCAACTTCTGTACCCGCTGTATTTACATCCTTATATCCCCATAAACTCGAGTGTGCATTAAAATCGCCAAGTAAAATAGTCCCTTCCGAAATATGTAATGTTGTAAAATCTGGTTTATTATTGGGAGGGTTGTAACAACCAAAAATCCTAAAAAGAAAGTCCATCTTCCATACTTCTAGACCTATTATTTCACATTTGTCATTAGTTGTTCCCATTTCTTTTACTATTTTGAACTCAGATGTTAGAATACCTTTCACACCCACAAGTATTCCACTAGCAATCTGGCGAAATTTTGGCAATAAATACATAGTGTATCCAGGGAAAACATAGTATTTCAATTTCTCCATAGTAAGGTTTGCTTCATTTATGATGAAGACATCAATATCATGAGTATTCAAATTCGTTAATAATTCACTTCTTTTCGGCTGAGACATGCCACCCGCATTCCACTGTAACACATTTAGCCTTACTCCGCTGCGTCTTCGTCGACCATATGGATATCGCATAGAGTGCCTGCCAAAGTTGTAGACCATTCTGCCGGTTAAACCGTTGCCCAGGGTGCACCACGTGGAGGTAAGTCTACAATGCACTGATAGGAAATGCACAATCTCTCCTATATTACAAATATATGATTTCCCTTTTTTTTCCTGCTGTTACGGTGCACTGGTTTGCGGTTTCTTTTTATTAGAAGTTATGAAGATATTTTGATAACTGGGGACTTTGCGCGATCGCTAATTTTGTGCAATAATAATCTGTTTTCCCATTTATCGGCAAGACCAACGTACAAAAGCTCTTGGTCTTTGACTTCATCAAGTTTGTCGACAATTAGGAAAATTGCTAAGATTCATCTCAAAATCTGTCTGGAGTTTCTCTATTGTTCAAAGGGATTATCATAACGTAGATCGTAAAATATGCAGAATTTGCGAAAATATTTCTCAATTGTTGAAATTATTGTTGCCATTTTCGCTCCTCCTGTAAAATTTTGCATTTAATGGAGAGCTAAATTTTTTATAAAATTTTAAAGCCGGTTATTTTTGATTTTAAAAGCTTAGCTCTAGATTTGTAATTTTAATTATTTGATGGATCATTTTTCATTTTAGCGGAACTTAAAGTATTGTTTCAAGCCCCATTTTGATTAGAAATTAAATTGTTAATTTAAAACTTCAAAAACCTTGTTTTGGCAACGTTTGACGAGCCAATTTGTTTTGATTTATTTGGCGAAATATTTTGCAATCGCGCGGTGAAGTGATTACGCCGTGATGCTCATAAAAAATAGTGTAGTTTTTTGCTATTTTAATGTAGTTTTTTGACTTTTTAGATTTTTGCCTTTACATATGCATGAAAATCTATCTTTATGCCAAATTTTAAGTATGTGAGACACTTGGAAGTTCGTAAACATTTTGATGAGTGAGTGAGTGAGTCAGTGTAAAAAATGACACTTTTCAGATAGTAATAATTCTATAACTATAAGAGGTACATTCATGAAATTTAGGATTATAGGTCTGCTAGGCAACTCTATTAGACGTACAAAATTTCAAGCACGTAGATTTAATAGTTTTTGAGAAATGAGGGAGTCAAAAGTAGCTTGAAATGGTTCGTGTAAGATACACACTGGCAGATGTGTCGTCTGATTTCTGAACTTGGCTGACACACTGCCGTGTGTTTAAACCCAGAAGGAAACTACCGATCTCCACGAAACTTGAAATGAATGTGACTTTTTACGAGCTAAGGAAATGATTCCAAATTCAGAACAAAAGATTGTTTTATTAAAAAGTTATGACACAATAAAAGTTACAAAACCGTAAGTTGTATAGCGTCCTGTAGGATCATTACAAGACAAAACACGGCGTGATATGAAGTGAAATAGGTTACCTATGACCACTGGGACTAAATCGAGATTCACCGTTGAAGATAACATGCCTCCTGTCTGTCACAACCCAGCTAATCAAGTGCAGTGAAAATCCAATCGGTGAAAATACAATCCATCACAATAGATGCCGGTTCGAGATACCAGTGTCTTTCAGTCTACTCAGGATTGTTTTTCTTGTTACCATCAATTTCTTGGAAGGTGTTAAATGGCATGAATCTAATGTTAGCGACTTTGTTGATACGGTAGTGGTCGTTCTTATTATGTGCAAACTTCGCCCACATTTCTGTTTCTAAAATGCCTTAACCGACCGCAATGGAGTGATTCATTTATTTTTAACTACATTAAGCTACTACCATATCGCTCCGACCGAAGTGGCGGCAGATACGCACGCACAACCAACCTGCTTCTCTGAAACCTACTGTACGTCCCTTTAAAAAGTTCAACAATTGTTCGTATACCTCTAAAAGGTCGTCCTAGTCCCAATAGCGTCCTTACAAGTCGACAGTTTCATTTGAAATGCTCTTTGGCACAAGCTTTCGCACTTCAATCGTACCTATCTGCACATCTTGTATGCGCATAGCACGCGCACCCTTTCGTCACTGGCGACGAAATTTAAATCATCTCTTACCAAACTGCATTCCTGCCGAGTTTGTTGGTTGCAGCACAATTTATTATTGATGCATACATTTTTTTTTTTTTTTTTGACTAAGTGTATTTCAACCTTTGAAGATAGTTCTGTTTTCGCTACTTAATCATTCCCAACAATTCAGATTTTATGCTCAAAATTTAAGTTTAAGACCAAGCATTAGAAAACATTTGATGAAATTCAAAAATTAGCGATAAAAAATAGTTATTCGTTACTCTAAAGTCTAAAGCTCCCTCTATCAGTATTTTTTAAACTACATCTTCAAAATTTATCTTCAAGAAAATACTGATAAAAAGAATAATTTTAGCGAAAACCACAAACCACCAATTTTTCCGTTTTGTATGATAATTTGAAATTTTTTACTCTAATCTTGAATGCCGCCTATCTCGTTTAGAAGACGTTTGGCGGCCATCATTTTTGCCACTATATTGTTTGCCCAAATGTGTATTATCCCCCCTTAAAGTTTTGCCCAAGAGTTCAGGAACACCCTGTATTTCGTAATGCGTCATTTTTTTGCATCATTTATAACGATCGATTTTTTTTCTATTGTAAGTAACTATTTTTATGTATTATTCTAAAACCAATGAATAAGTTTTCGTTTTCATCATATTTTTAATGATATGTTATAGAAAAGCTTCAAGGATTTTCTGTTATGCAATTTTTTAAATTTCAGAAAACTATTGTTAAATTGAAAAATTTAATTTGAACTTGTTTGTAGTGCTTCATAAAAAGATTTAAACATTTAATTGTTCAATATTATATGTAAAAACATCAGATCAAGTAGTATATGTATTCAGTTATTATTAACTTGGTATAGATATCGAGTTTGTTTATTGTCGCTGCGTTTTAAGAACCTCACTCTTTTCGTTGCTATTTCTTTTTTCCGCAAAATTCATCTCACTGTTACAGCTTTTATGAAAAATGCAAATAAATTCTATTCATAAATTTTGAATAAGTATAAAGATTTTCCTATTATGATTTAATATTGTAATTTATCTGTTACCTTTTTTGTTTAATTTGATTACTAAAAATGTCTGCGTGCAATCTTTCCACTTTAATTGTGTAATTTGCTGACGGTTTCATATTTTTATCCTCATTTTTTTTTTGAATGACTAAACAACATAATTTAATGTTTTTTAACTATGTACAATGTACCTAAATCCACACATTATTACAATATTACTGAAATCTTAGTTATATGTTCAATTAAAAAAACAAATCAATTGGTTATTAAAGTCTTTTTGTTTTCTTCCTTTTTTTTTTTGGCTCTTGTTCTTTGTCTTCCATCATACAGCGGTCAAAAAAGGAGAAGCATAACTACACCCTGTACAGATGGTACGTAGTTCGATCCAAAAGTTCGGAGACAAGCTGTATAAAACCTTACCCAAAATAGTTCACATTACCAAAGCACATCCACTTTCAAAGGGTCACCTTGAGGGACTATGTACTTCTGCCAGTGTTCATATAACTTTTAAAAACACTCCTGGAAACCATTTTTCACAACTTTCTATGGTGCAGCTTTACCTTCTCCTACCAGAAGAAAGCGGCGTCCATGCAATATGTTTTTTTGCTGGGAACAGGTAAAAGTCACACGGAGCTAAGTCTGATGAAACGTTAGGTTATTTGATTGTCATATCAGAGTATTGACCAATCGAACCGTGCATCCTCAACATGAAAGTCGCCTTCTTCTCCCCGATGAAATTAAAGCTGCAGCGTAAGAGGACTTACAGGAGGTCGTGAAAAATGGATGCCAGGAGTACTTCGAAAAGCTATACGAACTTTTCAGAAGTGCACGTTCAAGGTGAAAATCTTGAAGATAGATGTGCTTCGATAACGGTTTTATACAGCTTGTCCTCGAACTTTTAGATCATATACTACGTACGTATGAGTTTTATTATTTCATAACGTTTTTGAGTGACGCAAGTTTACGCGCATGAAAACATCACAAGAGAACTTGCAATAATTAACTGAGTAGGTGTTCAAAATGGATATTTTGGTCATCTATATGTTCTTAGGTACATATGCATGTACAGATGCGCCGAAAAAACTTGTGAAGTTTAAATTGGGTAATCGTAAAATAGAAATTAAGGTCGAAATCTGATTTTTTTTTCTTTTTTGTGATTACAATTCCTTATTCGTAGAAAGGAAGTAAAATGGAATGAATAAATGATCCTTTAAATCCCTGACAATTTTATCAATTTATTTCCGTTAGATTTTTTTTTTTTTTTTTTGCCATCGGCCAACGGCATCGGCCATCTTTGAACAATCGGCCAACAATCGGCATCGACCCATCGGCCAAAAAATGCCATCGATCGAGCCCTAGTAAGGGCCATTGTAGCAACTCTAATCACTTCTAGCTGCGCACCCCCATGCTGCTAACTAACTTTGTGCCAAATTTCATAAAAATCGTCAGAACGGTCTAGGCGCTATGGGCGTCACTGAGATCTAGACGGAGAGACATCCAGATATCCAGACAGAGAGACTTTCATCTTTACTAATAATAAAGATATAAATAAAAATTTAATGTTACAAACACAAAATACTAATTTTGCACCACATTATTAACTTCTGAAAATGATACTGTGCTTAACTACTATATAGACTTTTATTACTGCAGGTCAGACTTTTCATTTTTAGTATGCAAAATTTTACAGTCAAACTACACAAAACAGACTTTTTTTACTACTGTTCAGACTTTTCTAACGCTGTTAATACGCAGTATACTTCGCTGAAAATAGTGTACATCCTGTCAGACTCTCCTACACATTTAAACTTTTCGTTTCTTCCTCGGATTAAACACATTCAAACACAGTATGTAAAAAAAAAAATTTGAAAAAAAATAGAACCGACTTCAAAATTGCTCTAAAAAGTGAAAAATAATTTTATTTTTTAAACACCATCGATAATACTTTTAAACATAATTTTTGAAGTTGGCGCAAAAACAAAAAGTAAAATCCAGTGAAACCATGCTTCGTTCAGATTTTTTTCAGAAAATCATCCAAAAAAATTAGGAACGAAACATATCGTTACTGAAATATGCTGTCATCAATGCATAATGTATGTGGTAGTGAAGAAACTAGGCCTGGTTAAATTTATAGTTGTAGTTGAATTATGGCTGTGAATGATCTTATCTATCGTTTTTGCGCCAACTTCAAAAATTATGTTTAAAAGTATTATCGATAGTGTTTAAAGAATAAAATTATTTTTCACTTTTTAGAGCAATTTTGAAGTCGGTTCTATTTTTTTTTTCAAAATTTTTTTATTTCATTCTTTTTAGTGTAAATGTAGGTATTTCAGTAAAAGTAAGAAGTTGCCATCAGGAAACTTCACCTTATTTTTTTCATAAAAATGCTCCATACTAAAAAAAACTATAAGTACGCCTTAAACTTTAAGCAATTGGCATTAAAAATTTATCTTTGTTTTCTCTCTGGAATTCATTTGCGCGTTAATTTAATAACAACCATTTAAATATTACGTTTTCCCTAACTAATTTGCATTTCACAGCATGCGAGTTGCTTGTGATGCAATCCTGTATAGTTGAGGAGGCAAACCTAACCTGGTAGTATTGTGAAGGCTAAGCAGATCCTGATCGATGCATCACTTCGCTTCCAGGTTAGGTTTACCCCCACTATAGAGCAATGACACTGGAGAAACTTGATGCTTGCTTGAGAGAAGCCTTTATTCAAAATTATCATTACAATTACTATTAATGTTACTGTTATATGGCACCAAACTTTTATAACAATGGGTTTCATATTTAATCATTTAACAGGGAAATTGCATGAAATTGACTGTTTTTTGCCCATAACTTTTTTTCTAAAGAACAAATATGGTCAAACAAAGTAATGGGATCTAAGTTGAGCCATCCCCTATGCATTAAAAAAAGAATAATCAAAATCGGTTCAATAGGTGAGACGCTGTGAGTGGACAAACAAAAAAAAAAAAAAACATACATACGGTATGAATTGATAACCGCCTCCTTTTTGAAGTCGGTTAAAAATGCTCACAAAACATCATAATGAAGCAAACCTGACGTTTAGTAAAACTTGACATATTCCAAAATGACTGCTGTGATATCAATTATAAATAAATCATGTTTTGTTTACTTTTAGCAAACAACAAAAATTTGAATTCTAATTCATTTCTTTCCTTCTTTTCAGGCTGGTAAAACGCTTGACCAAACGGGATGACGGGTATGTCAAACTCGTCAACATCCGATTCGACTACATGTTAAATCAATGAGCCAATCAACATCCAGGCTCAGGAGCTGAGCCACTACCATCCAGGCTCAGGTGCCAATACCATCAGGCTCGGGGGTCGCCAGAGGAAGTGCCTGGCGGCCCTCCTCCGGGGAGTGAACCTTTTATGACCCAAATGCCTTTAAATTTAGAAAACAGTTTATAACTGCATATAATTATGCAGTCGAACTAACTGAATAACATATTGAATTTATTTAAAAAAAAATTTTTTTTATTCAACTTGAGTTTAAAATTGTATCTTAATAGCACTTATTTACTCAAATTTAATTTTCACTGAGCGATGTTTTCGAATGGACTGTAAAGTTCCATCGGGTCATAAAGGGTTAGAGAAGCCTACCTCCACGTGGTACTCCCTGGGCAACACTGCTGGTGTTGAATACACCAACATCAGCAGTGGCTAGAGGTTTCTCACAAGATTTTAAAATAACTGAACTGATATGAGAAGTATGGTGCTGTGTTTAACTAGGCTTCCGAAGTACCGTACTTTTACTGGACCTAATTTGGTGTTAGATATATATTTGAGAATGCTACCGTCAGGTATACTAACCCTTTTCATCACAGTACTGACTTGACACTTTGACACCCTCAAAGACCACCAGCACCTACCAATTGCTCGGTTTATCGGTTTTAAATGCTCAGATAAATCTGAGCAAGTGGGTCTCTGAGGAACTTTATTTAAATACATAAAAAATTACATTATTATCTGTTACAATTTTGATTTGCTCTTGGCAAAAAGTTTGGTAGTTTAACATCAATATATGTAATAAGGTAGACAAAACCAATGCATAAAAGCTTTACTGACTGCAGGCAACAGTTAATAATCGTCGCCGGCGAAATGCATATAGTTCATTTTCTAACATAATCTCTGATCTAACGAATTGGTACCGAACAAAACAACCAGATCGTGCTATTTGCCACAAATTCGAATTAATTATACTATCAGAGGTATTTAGGAACAGTGTCCGCTCGCTATTATTTCAAAAAATAATGAAACGTTCTGTGCGTGTTCTGAATTACGTTGAAAAATTGGAGAGGTAAAGGTCAATTTTATTATGAACCGTTAGGGTTGATCAAATTTCACGTTTTATTTTCTTTTTGTCGGCAGTAGTTGCAGATTTCAGTAATTTTCTTCATAAATAATAAAAAATTTGAAAATACGGAAATTCGTGTATTTTACTTATTTATTCGTTTATTTACTTTCGATATTATTTAGAATTCAAAAAATCAAATGAATCCAAATGGTCGTGGGTTACAGTTTTCTTTAAACTGAGTGGAACTCTATTTCTGTCCCGTTGTTTTCCTAAAAACATTACTAGGTCATTATCAACTTCCTTTCCGCTATTTAAACTTGTGTGCGTGTCTTGCGAATTTCCCAACATTGCGCTGTAAGGGAATTTGTTGGTCAGACATTGTATATGATTAACACATTAAACACCACACGAATTTATAAGGAATTCCCTATCAGGTCACGCGAAGATCGTGAAAAACTACTTTTGTGCCAAACTTCATGAAAATTGACCGAACAGTCTTGGCCCAATGGGCGTGATGAAACAGAAATCCTTACATCATTCTGTCAAGCTTTCTGCTTTATATAGTAGAGGTGATCAACAACATTAGGACACCCGTACAAAAACTAGAACTGGATTGGCCTATAGAAGAACTGTATAATAATGCGGATGGAGGCTGTTGACATGGCACTTATAAACGTAAAGAGTAAGTCAGGCGAGCTTAGTAACCTTGCTAGTCAGTAACACTGCAATTGCCGTCGTTCATGAGTAATTAAGTGCATTAGGCATATTTACTTCAATTTCGGTGACGTTAGGACATCTCCCTTATTCCATTCTTTAGACTTTCAACGTCGAAACATGTCCGGAGAGATATTGCGAACTTTTTTACTCCTGAACGTAAACAGAGATAGCCTAAGATTGCTTTCTTGAAACTTCAATTTTGGAAAGTTTCCAGGAGACCCTAATCTCTAGCATCACAAAGAAGGAATAAAATTAACTTCTACTTTGAGAAAATTTCATTTTTTTTTATAATTGCTTCAACCCCCAACTCCCTTCCTCTCTCGGGGGGACAGCTTGGCCAAATTCAGCGGTATTAATCGGGGAGGGGTGGGGGGAGTTCTAAGGGATTTTTTTTTCCTTTTGGTGTGCTCTCAATTTAGGGGAGTACTCATTAGCAGTTGAGAGGGATCCGCCATAGCTCTTAGGGAGGATGGGCACCACTGTATAAATAAAAATATACATACGTTTATTCAGTTAATTACCGCCCATTAGCCACGGCTAAAGCAAAAATACATGAAATACACCGTCAGGTCAGTCATTTCCAGCCGAGGACTGCAGTTTCGTGCTTATTAGCACTCATCAGCCCGGCATAGGAAAGTGACTGAGCTGGAGAGAGAAAACCTCTTAAGGAAGCCAAGCGTGCCTGCTAGTTCTATATTAGCTAACAGTTTGTTTGGCACTCTTGGTTTCCTTAAGAGGTTTTCCATCTCCAGCTCAGTCACTTTCCTATGCCGGGCTGATGAGTGCTAATAAGCACGAAAATGCAGTCCTCGGCTGGAAATGACTGACCTGACGGTGTATTTCATGTATACATACGTTTGTTTAAAGTTTCATTCTGAAAAAGGATCAGAATGTGATTCGTGGCGCACAATAAGAAATAATTCGATTGCTCAAAGAAAAAGGAAAAGAAAAGAAAGAATGTATCAAAATTGACTCTGTGTATACAGTTGTCAGCATAAAACAGCAGCTCGTAACCATAAAAAAAAAAGCTCCTTATTTTCCAACAAATCAAAAAGCACTCTAAGATGAGATACCAGAAAATCCCCCACCTTTTGGCTGAATCCCAGATTTTCTTCCAGAGAAAGTGGCCGGTTAAAGACTTCCTGACCATTTCCTTCTTCCTCTTTTATTTCCCACGATCAAATCATTCATGACACCCGGATATCCATTCTCCCTCTCAGCACGTTATTTCGGAGTTTTAGATTTTTTTGTGTGTCTTTAGTCTCGTCTGGCCGCGTTCCCAACACTTCCCGTGGCCAGACTACGAGTTTTGAAGACACTGAGTACAAACTTTAATTCGTCTCACCGCTCACCTCCATAGGCTTATAGTGCAGAGTGAAGCAATAAACTATTTTGATACTTGCGCATTTAAATAACAAACCTAAATTTTATGCAATTAAAGTATCATATGTAAAATATCGTCAAATTTTGCCCTGTCGCAAGAACCGTACAAAAACAAGTATTACTATAATTTTTAAATCCCCAAATACAGTAGAAATATAGTTAAGCCAGGAGCTTCCAACAGAGTAAAATGTTTAGAAGAAATATTCCCCATAGGTTTAATATTGTTACAAATCCTGTAAATAGTAATTATTGTAGGAACGTAACCTGTAAATAGTTTCCCGTAATGAATATACAACCCCTTTTTCATTCGGCTAAAGTATACGACCCCTATTTTCTTTCTTTTCATTGATAACGGTCTACTACTTTACAGAAGCGTGTGGAATATTTGAGAAATTTCTTTTCGGTGTATTTAAGCCGTTAGCGATGGATAAACAGTTTAGTTTGGATTGATATTTCGAGCTGAGGGCATTTTGCTCTGTTTATAGCGAGGCATTTCGCTGTGTTGTTTTCGTATTTGGAAGTAAATACGTGTGTAAACGTTGAGTTTACGGTGTTGTGTGATAATTGCTTAATTGCTGATGAATAATTTAGCAGTTGCTGAAGATCTTTCCTGTACATAGTGTAAATAAATTTCCTGTGTTTTTATCAAGAACTGTATCTTCATTTCAAGAAAGTGGAAGTCGCACCGAATCCGTTACAATTTGGCGCCCAACGTGGGGCTTCTTCTGGACTTTCTTGGAGTAAGTGTGACTTTGGACATTTTTTCATAAAGACTTTTTTTGAATTAGGACTTTATTTTTTTATGGTGAGTACTCGCGCAATGGATGAACAATTAAAACAACTTCTTGACGCAATCACCTCTGTGAAGAGTGATATGGCTGCTAATCAAGAACAATTAAAAAGTGACTTGACTGCAAGTTTTACAGCTAATCAAGAACAATTAAACAGTGACTTGACTGCAAGTTTTACAGCTAATCAAGAACAATTAAAAAATGATATGGCAGCTAATCAAGAACAATTAAAAAATGATATGGCAGCTAATCAAGAACAATTAAAAAATGATATGGCGGCTAATCAAAACCAATTGAAAAGTGATTTAACGGTGCTGAAAAATGACCTAGTTTCTAACCAAGAGGAAATTAAAAACGATCTTACTTCGGTAAAGACTGTGATGGAAAATAAATTTAATGAGATAGAGCATCGAGTTGATGCTATTGAAGGAAAGTTTGAGGCAGTTGAAGGCCGATTCATCGCAGTGGAAAATAAAATCGAAGAGAAATTTGAAGAAAAATTAAGTTCCGTTGAAGGCCGATGCAATGCTGTAGAAAATAAACTGGAAGAAGAAGATAGAAAATTTCATCAACTTAAAGAAGACATCTTTAAAGACCTGGAAAGGAGATTGGCGACCGCGGAAAGCAGCTCTGTACAGTTTGGCGCTCCCACATCGGTTGCTCGACCGTCCATTAAACTTGCCACCTTTGATGGGAAAACTTCGTGGCAGGTTTACAAAACTCAGTTCATGATAGTGGCGGAAGCGAACGGATGGGACTCTGCTACCAAGGCCTGCCATCTTGCAGCATCCCTGAGAGGTGATGCAGCGGACATTCTTCAGACCCTTCCGGACGGCCAGCGCCTGGATTTCGCCGCTCTCACATCTGCGTTGGAGCTTCGCTTCGGTGAGAAGTGCCAGAAAGATTTCAGCCGACTCCAGTTGAAGTCCCGTTTCCAGAAAACCGGGGAAACCCTGCAAGAGCTCGCGGCAGACATCGAGAGACTGTCTCATCTTGCTTTTTGCGACTGTCCTGCGGATGTTCGGGACAACCTGGCACTCAACTACTACATCGACGGGGTTCGAGATCCGGAAATCCAGAAAGCTCTACGGATGGCGGATGTCAAAGACCTGAATTCTGCTGTTGTGTATGCGATGAAGTTGGAGGCCGCCCAGCAAGCAACCCGTGTGGATCGCCATCCCATCGATTAGTTTCGATTCAGATTTCGAACGGAGAGCATTTTGCTCTGTTTATAGCGAGGCATCTCGCTGTGTTGTTTTCGTATTTGGAAGTAAATACGTGTGTAAACGTTGAGTTTACGGTGTTGTGTGATAATTGCTTAATTGCTGATGAATAATTTAGCAGTTTTTGAAGATCTTTCCTGTACATAGTGTAAATAAATTTCCTGTGTTTTTATCAAGAACTGTGTTTTCATTTCAAGAAAGCGGAAGTCGCACCGAATCCGTTACAATATCATTAAAAATATGATGAAAACGAAAACTTATTCATTGGTTTTAGAATAATACATAAAAATAGTTACTTACAATAGAAAAAAATCGATCGTTATAAATGATGCAAAAAAATGACGCATTACGAAATACAGGGTGTTCCTGAACTCTTGGGCAAAACTTTAAGGGGGGATAATACACATTTGGGCAAACAATATAGTGGCAAAAATGATGGCCCCCAAACGTCTTCTAAACGAGATAGGCGGCATTCAAGATTAGAGTCAAAAATTTCAAATTATCATAAAAAACGGAAAAATTGTTCGGAAAAATTGGTGGTTTGTGGTTTTCGCTAAAATTATTCTTTTTATCAGTATTTTCTTGAAGATAAATTTTGAAGATGTAGTTTAAAAAATACTGATAGAGGGAGCTTTAGACTTTAGAGTAACGAATAACTATTTTTTATCGCTAATTTTTGAATTTCATCAAATGTTTTCTAATGCTTGAACTTAAACTTAAATTTTGAGCATAAAATCTGAATTGTTGGGAATGATTAAGTAGCGAAAACAGAACTATCTTCAAAGGTTGAAATACACTTAGTCAAAAAAAAAATGTATGCATCAATAATAAATTGTGCTGCAACCAACAAACTCAGCAGGAATGCAGTTTGGTAAGAGATGATTTAAATTTCGTCGCCAGTGACGAAAGGGTGCGCGTGCTATTCGCATACAAGATGTGCAGATAGGTACGATTAAAGTGCGAAAGCTTGTGCTAAAGGGCATTTCAAATGAAACTGTCGACTTGTAAGGACGCTATTGGGGCTAGGACGACCTTTTAGAGGTATGCGAACAATTGTTGAACTTTTTAAAGGGACGTACAGTAGGTTTCAGAGAAGCAGGTTGGTTGTGCGTGCGTATCTGCCGCCACTTCGGTCGGAGCGATATGGTAGTAGCTTAGTGTAGTTAAAAATAAATGAATCACTCCATTGCGGTCGGTTAAGGCATTTTAGAAACAGAAATGTGGGCGAAGTTTGCACATAATAAGAACGACCACTACCGTATCAACAAAGTCGCTAACATTAGATTCATGCCATTTAACACCTTCCAAGAAATTGATAGTAACAAGAAAAACAATCCTGAGTAGACTGAAAGACACTGGTATCTCGAACCGGCATCTATTGTGATGGATTGTATTTTCACCGATTGGATTTTCGCTGCACTTGATTAGCTGGGTTGTGACAGACAGGAGGCATGTTATCTTCAACGGTGAATCCCGATTTAGTCCCAGTGGTCATAGGTAACCTATTTCACTTCATATCACGCCGTGTTTTGTCTTGTAATGATCCTACAGGACGCTATACAACTTACGGTTTTGTAACTTTTATTGTGTCATAACTTTTTAATAAAACAATCTTTTGTTCTGAATTTGGAATCATTTCCTTAGCTCGTAAAAAGTCACATTCATTTCAAGTTTCGTGGAGATCGGTAGTTTCCTTCTGGGTTTAAACACACGGCAGTGTGTCAGCCAAGTTCAGAAATCAGACGGCACATCTGCCAGTGTGTATCTTACACGAACCATTTCAAGCTACTTTTGACTCCCTCATTTCTCAAAAACTATTAAATCTACGTGCTTGAAATTTTGTACGTCTAATAGAGTTGCCTAGCAGACCTATAATCCTAAATTTCATGAATGTACCTCTTATAGTTATAGAATTATTACTATCTGAAAAGTGTCATTTTTTACACTGACTCACTCACTCACTCATCAAAATGTTTACGAACTTCCAAGTGTCTCACATACTTAAAATTTGGCATAAAGATAGATTTTCATGCATATGTAAAGGCAAAAATCTAAAAAATCAAAAAACTACATTAAAATAGCAAAAAACTACACTATTTTTTATGAGCATCACGGCGTAATCACTTCACCGCGCGATTGCAAAATATTTCGCCAAATAAATCAAAACAAATTGGCTCGTCAAACGTTGCCAAAACAAGGTTGTTGAAATATTTAACTTCTAACCAAAATGGGGCTTGAAACAATACTTTAAGTTCCGCTAAAATGAAAAATGATCCATCAAATAATTAAAATTACAAATCTAGAGCTAAGCTTTTAAAATCAAAAATAACCGGCTTTAAAATTTTATAAAAAATTTAGCTCTCCATTAAATGCAAAATTTTACAGGAGGAGCGAAAATGGCAACAATAATTTCAACAATTGAGAAATATTTTCGCAAATTCTGCATATTTTACGATCTACGTTATGATAATCCCTTTGAACAATAGAGAAACTCCAGACAGATTTTGAGATGAATCTTAGCAATTTTCCTAATTGTCGACAAACTTGATGAAGTCAAAGACCAAGAGCTTTTGTACGTTGGTCTTGCCGATAAATGGGAAAACAGATTATTATTGCACAAAATTAGCGATCGCGCAAAGTCCCCAGTTATCAAAATATCTTCATAACTTCTAATAAAAAGAAACCGCCAACCAGTGCACCGTAACAGCAGGAAAAAAAAAGGGAAATAATATATTTGTAATATACGCTTTTGCATTTATAACTGTCTAAATTAGAACATAACCTATGATTTAGCTTTTCAAAAAGTAATGATATCCCAACAAAACATAAATGTGAAAAAGAAGCCAAGTTCCAGAGAAAGTGGCCCGTTAAAGACTTCCTGACCATTTCCTTCTTCCTCTTTTATTTCCCACGATCAAATCATTCATGACACCCGGATATCCATTCTCCCTCTCAGCACGTTATTTCGGAGTTTTAGATTTTTTTGTGTGTCTTTAGTGTCGTCTGGCCGCGTTCCCAACACTTCCCGTGGCCAGACTACGAGTTTTGAAGACACTGAGTACAAACTTTAATTCGTCTCACCGCTCACCTCCATAGGCTTATAGTGCAGAGTGAAGCAATAAACTATTTTGATACTTGCGCATTTAAATAACAAACCTAAATTTTATGCAATTAAAGTATCATATGTAAAATATCGTCAAATTTTGCCCTGTCGCAAGAACCGTACAAAAACAAGTATTACTATAATTTTTAAATCCCCAAATACAGTAGAAATATAGTTAAGCCAGGAGCTTCCAACAGAGTAAAATGTTTAGAAGAAATATTCCCCATAGGTTTAATATTGTTACAAATCCTGTAAATAGTAATTATTGTAGGAACGTAACCTGTAAATAGTTTCCCGTAATGAATATACAACCCCTTTTTCATTCGGCTAAAGTATACGACCCCTATTTTCTTTCTTTTCATTGATAACGGTCTACTACTTTACAGAAGCGTGTGGAATATTTGAGAAATTTCTTTTCGGTGTATTTAAGCCGTTAGCGATGGATAAACAGTTTAGTTTGGATTGATATTTCGAGCTGAGGGCATTTTGCTCTGTTTATAGCGAGGCATTTCGCTGTGTTGTTTTCGTATTTGGAAGTAAATACGTGTGTAAACGTTGAGTTTACGGTGTTGTGTGATAATTGCTTAATTGCTGATGAATAATTTAGCAGTTGCTGAAGATCTTTCCTGTACATAGTGTAAATAAATTTCCTGTGTTTTTATCAAGAACTGTATCTTCATTTCAAGAAAGTGGAAGTCGCACCGAATCCGTTACAATTTGGCGCCCAACGTGGGGCTTCTTCTGGACTTTCTTGGAGTAAGTGTGACTTTGGACATTTTTTCATAAAGACTTTTTTTGAATTAGGACTTTATTTTTTTATGGTGAGTACTCGCGCAATGGATGAACAATTAAAACAACTTCTTGACGCAATCACCTCTGTGAAGAGTGATATGGCTGCTAATCAAGAACAATTAAAAAGTGACTTGACTGCAAGTTTTACAGCTAATCAAGAACAATTAAACAGTGACTTGACTGCAAGTTTTACAGCTAATCAAGAACAATTAAAAAATGATATGGCAGCTAATCAAGAACAATTAAAAAATGATATGGCAGCTAATCAAGAACAATTAAAAAATGATATGGCGGCTAATCAAAACCAATTGAAAAGTGATTTAACGGTGCTGAAAAATGACCTAGTTTCTAACCAAGAGGAAATTAAAAACGATCTTACTTCGGTAAAGACTGTGATGGAAAATAAATTTAATGAGATAGAGCATCGAGTTGATGCTATTGAAGGAAAGTTTGAGGCAGTTGAAGGCCGATTCATCGCAGTGGAAAATAAAATCGAAGATAAATTTGAAGAAAAATTAAGTTCCGTTGAAGGCCGATGCAATGCTGTAGAAAATAAACTGGAAGAAGAAGATAGAAAATTTCATCAACTTAAAGAAGACATCTTTAAAGACCTGGAAAGGAGATTGGCGACCGCGGAAAGCAGCTCTGTACAGTTTGGCGCTCCCACATCGGTTGCTCGACCGTCCATTAAACTTGCCACCTTTGATGGGAAAACTTCGTGGCAGGTTTACAAAACTCAGTTCATGATAGTGGCGGAAGCGAACGGATGGGACTCTGCTACCAAGGCCTGCCATCTTGCAGCATCCCTGAGAGGTGATGCAGCGGACATTCTTCAGACCCTTCCGGACGGCCAGCGCCTGGATTTCGCCGCTCTCACATCTGCGTTGGAGCTTCGCTTCGGTGAGAAGTGCCAGAAAGATTTCAGCCGACTCCAGTTGAAGTCCCGTTTCCAGAAAACCGGGGAAACCCTGCAAGAGCTCGCGGCAGACATCGAGAGACTGTCTCATCTTGCTTTTTGCGACTGTCCTGCGGATGTTCGGGACAACCTGGCACTCAACTACTACATCGACGGGGTTCGAGATCCGGAAATCCAGAAAGCTCTACGGATGGCGGATGTCAAAGACCTGAATTCTGCTGTTGTGTATGCGATGAAGTTGGAGGCCGCCCAGCAAGCAACCCGTGTGGATCGCCATCCCATCGATTAGTTTCGATTCAGATTTCGAACGGAGAGCATTTTGCTCTGTTTATAGCGAGGCATCTCGCTGTGTTGTTTTCGTATTTGGAAGTAAATACGTGTGTAAACGTTGAGTTTACGGTGTTGTGTGATAATTGCTTAATTGCTGATGAATAATTTAGCAGTTTTTGAAGATCTTTCCTGTACATAGTGTAAATAAATTTCCTGTGTTTTTATCAAGAACTGTGTTTTCATTTCAAGAAAGCGGAAGTCGCACCGAATCCGTTACAATATCATTAAAAATATGATGAAAACGAAAACTTATTCATTGGTTTTAGAATAATACATAAAAATAGTTACTTACAATAGAAAAAAATCGATCGTTATAAATGATGCAAAAAAATGACGCATTACGAAATACAGGGTGTTCCTGAACTCTTGGGCAAAACTTTAAGGGGGGATAATACACATTTGGGCAAACAATATAGTGGCAAAAATGATGGCCCCCAAACGTCTTCTAAACGAGATAGGCGGCATTCAAGATTAGAGTCAAAAATTTCAAATTATCATAAAAAACGGAAAAATTGTTCGGAAAAATTGGTGGTTTGTGGTTTTCGCTAAAATTATTCTTTTTATCAGTATTTTCTTGAAGATAAATTTTGAAGATGTAGTTTAAAAAATACTGATAGAGGGAGCTTTAGACTTTAGAGTAACGAATAACTATTTTTTATCGCTAATTTTTGAATTTCATCAAATGTTTTCTAATGCTTGAACTTAAACTTAAATTTTGAGCATAAAATCTGAATTGTTGGGAATGATTAAGTAGCGAAAACAGAACTATCTTCAAAGGTTGAAATACACTTAGTCAAAAAAAAAATGTATGCATCAATAATAAATTGTGCTGCAACCAACAAACTCAGCAGGAATGCAGTTTGGTAAGAGATGATTTAAATTTCGTCGCCAGTGACGAAAGGGTGCGCGTGCTATTCGCATACAAGATGTGCAGATAGGTACGATTAAAGTGCGAAAGCTTGTGCTAAAGGGCATTTCAAATGAAACTGTCGACTTGTAAGGACGCTATTGGGACTAGGACGACCTTTTAGAGGTATGCGAACAATTGTTGAACTTTTTAAAGGGACGTACAGTAGGTTTCAGAGAAGCAGGTTGGTTGTGCGTGCGTATCTGCCGCCACTTCGGTCGGAGCGATATGGTAGTAGCTTAGTGTAGTTAAAAATAAATGAATCACTCCATTGCGGTCGGTTAAGGCATTTTAGAAACAGAAATGTGGGCGAAGTTTGCACATAATAAGAACGACCACTACCGTATCAACAAAGTCGCTAACATTAGATTCATGCCATTTAACACCTTCCAAGAAATTGATAGTAACAAGAAAAACAATCCTGAGTAGACTGAAAGACACTGGTATCTCGAACCGGCATCTATTGTGATGGATTGTATTTTCACCGATTGGATTTTCGCTGCACTTGATTAGCTGGGTTGTGACAGACAGGAGGCATGTTATCTTCAACGGTGAATCCCGATTTAGTCCCAGTGGTCATAGGTAACCTATTTCACTTCATATCACGCCGTGTTTTGTCTTGTAATGATCCTACAGGACGCTATACAACTTACGGTTTTGTAACTTTTATTGTGTCATAACTTTTTAATAAAACAATCTTTTGTTCTGAATTTGGAATCATTTCCTTAGCTCGTAAAAAGTCACATTCATTTCAAGTTTCGTGGAGATCGGTAGTTTCCTTCTGGGTTTAAACACACGGCAGTGTGTCAGCCAAGTTCAGAAATCAGACGACACATCTGCCAGTGTGTATCTTACACGAACCATTTCAAGCTACTTTTGACTCCCTCATTTCTCAAAAACTATTAAATCTACGTGCTTGAAATTTTGTACGTCTAATAGAGTTGCCTAGCAGACCTATAATCCTAAATTTCATGAATGTACCTCTTATAGTTATAGAATTATTACTATCTGAAAAGTGTCATTTTTTACACTGACTCACTCACTCACTCATCAAAATGTTTACGAACTTCCAAGTGTCTCACATACTTAAAATTTGGCATAAAGATAGATTTTCATGCATATGTAAAGGCAAAAATCTAAAAAATCAAAAAACTACATTAAAATAGCAAAAAACTACACTATTTTTTATGAGCATCACGGCGTAATCACTTCACCGCGCGATTGCAAAATATTTCGCCAAATAAATCAAAACAAATTGGCTCGTCAAACGTTGCCAAAACAAGGTTGTTGAAATATTTAACTTCTAACCAAAATGGGGCTTGAAACAATACTTTAAGTTCCGCTAAAATGAAAAATGATCCATCAAATAATTAAAATTACAAATCTAGAGCTAAGCTTTTAAAATCAAAAATAACCGGCTTTAAAATTTTATAAAAAATTTAGCTCTCCATTAAATGCAAAATTTTACAGGAGGAGCGAAAATGGCAACAATAATTTCAACAATTGAGAAATATTTTCGCAAATTCTGCATATTTTACGATCTACGTTATGATAATCCCTTTGAACAATAGAGAAACTCCAGACAGATTTTGAGATGAATCTTAGCAATTTTCCTAATTGTCGACAAACTTGATGAAGTCAAAGACCAAGAGCTTTTGTACGTTGGTCTTGCCGATAAATGGGAAAACAGATTATTATTGCACAAAATTAGCGATCGCGCAAAGTCCCCAGTTATCAAAATATCTTCATAACTTCTAATAAAAAGAAACCGCCAACCAGTGCACCGTAACAGCAGGAAAAAAAAAGGGAAATAATATATTTGTAATATACGCTTTTGCATTTATAACTGTCTAAATTAGAACATAACCTATGATTTAGCTTTTCAAAAAGTAATGATATCCCAACAAAACATAAATGTGAAAAAGAAGCCAAGTTCCAGAGAAAGTGGCCCGTTAAAGACTTCCTGACCATTTCCTTCTTCCTCTTTTATTTCCCACGATCAAATCATTCATGACACCCGGATATCCATTCTCCCTCTCAGCACGTTATTTCGGAGTTTTAGATTTTTTTGTGTGTCTTTAGTGTCGTCTGGCCGCGTTCCCAACACTTCCCGTGGCCAGACTACGAGTTTTGAAGACACTGAGTACAAACTTTAATTCGTCTCACCGCTCACCTCCATAGGCTTATAGTGCAGAGTGAAGCAATAAACTATTTTGATACTTGCGCATTTAAATAACAAACCTAAATTTTATGCAATTAAAGTATCATATGTAAAATATCGTCAAATTTTGCCCTGTCGCAAGAACCGTACAAAAACAAGTATTACTATAATTTTTAAATCCCCAAATACAGTAGAAATATAGTTAAGCCAGGAGCTTCCAACAGAGTAAAATGTTTAGAAGAAATATTCCCCATAGGTTTAATATTGTTACAAATCCTGTAAATAGTAATTATTGTAGGAACGTAACCTGTAAATAGTTTCCCGTAATGAATATACAACCCCTTTTTCATTCGGCTAAAGTATACGACCCCTATTTTCTTTCTTTTCATTGATAACGGTCTACTACTTTACAGAAGCGTGTGGAATATTTGAGAAATTTCTTTTCGGTGTATTTAAGCCGTTAGCGATGGATAAACAGTTTAGTTTGGATTGATATTTCGAGCTGAGGGCATTTTGCTCTGTTTATAGCGAGGCATTTCGCTGTGTTGTTTTCGTATTTGGAAGTAAATACGTGTGTAAACGTTGAGTTTACGGTGTTGTGTGATAATTGCTTAATTGCTGATGAATAATTTAGCAGTTGCTGAAGATCTTTCCTGTACATAGTGTAAATAAATTTCCTGTGTTTTTATCAAGAACTGTATCTTCATTTCAAGAAAGTGGAAGTCGCACCGAATCCGTTACAATTTGGCGCCCAACGTGGGGCTTCTTCTGGACTTTCTTGGAGTAAGTGTGACTTTGGACATTTTTTCATAAAGACTTTTTTTGAATTAGGACTTTATTTTTTTATGGTGAGTACTCGCGCAATGGATGAACAATTAAAACAACTTCTTGACGCAATCACCTCTGTGAAGAGTGATATGGCTGCTAATCAAGAACAATTAAAAAGTGACTTGACTGCAAGTTTTACAGCTAATCAAGAACAATTAAACAGTGACTTGACTGCAAGTTTTACAGCTAATCAAGAACAATTAAAAAATGATATGGCAGCTAATCAAGAACAATTAAAAAATGATATGGCAGCTAATCAAGAACAATTAAAAAATGATATGGCGGCTAATCAAAACCAATTGAAAAGTGATTTAACGGTGCTGAAAAATGACCTAGTTTCTAACCAAGAGGAAATTAAAAACGATCTTACTTCGGTAAAGACTGTGATGGAAAATAAATTTAATGAGATAGAGCATCGAGTTGATGCTATTGAAGGAAAGTTTGAGGCAGTTGAAGGCCGATTCATCGCAGTGGAAAATAAAATCGAAGAGAAATTTGAAGAAAAATTAAGTTCCGTTGAAGGCCGATGCAATGCTGTAGAAAATAAACTGGAAGAAGAAGATAGAAAATTTCATCAACTTAAAGAAGACATCTTTAAAGACCTGGAAAGGAGATTGGCGACCGCGGAAAGCAGCTCTGTACAGTTTGGCGCTCCCACATCGGTTGCTCGACCGTCCATTAAACTTGCCACCTTTGATGGGAAAACTTCGTGGCAGGTTTACAAAACTCAGTTCATGATAGTGGCGGAAGCGAACGGATGGGACTCTGCTACCAAGGCCTGCCATCTTGCAGCATCCCTGAGAGGTGATGCAGCGGACATTCTTCAGACCCTTCCGGACGGCCAGCGCCTGGATTTCGCCGCTCTCACATCTGCGTTGGAGCTTCGCTTCGGTGAGAAGTGCCAGAAAGATTTCAGCCGACTCCAGTTGAAGTCCCGTTTCCAGAAAACCGGGGAAACCCTGCAAGAGCTCGCGGCAGACATCGAGAGACTGTCTCATCTTGCTTTTTGCGACTGTCCTGCGGATGTTCGGGACAACCTGGCACTCAACTACTACATCGACGGGGTTCGAGATCCGGAAATCCAGAAAGCTCTACGGATGGCGGATGTCAAAGACCTGAATTCTGCTGTTGTGTATGCGATGAAGTTGGAGGCCGCCCAGCAAGCAACCCGTGTGGATCGCCATCCCATCGATTAGTTTCGATTCAGATTTCGAACGGAGAGCATTTTGCTCTGTTTATAGCGAGGCATCTCGCTGTGTTGTTTTCGTATTTGGAAGTAAATACGTGTGTAAACGTTGAGTTTACGGTGTTGTGTGATAATTGCTTAATTGCTGATGAATAATTTAGCAGTTTTTGAAGATCTTTCCTGTACATAGTGTAAATAAATTTCCTGTGTTTTTATCAAGAACTGTGTTTTCATTTCAAGAAAGCGGAAGTCGCACCGAATCCGTTACAATATTATTAAAAATATGATGAAAACGAAAACTTATTCATTGGTTTTAGAATAATACATAAAAATAGTTACTTACAATAGAAAAAAATCGATCGTTATAAATGATGCAAAAAAATGACGCATTACGAAATACAGGGTGTTCCTGAACTCTTGGGCAAAACTTTAAGGGGGGATAATACACATTTGGGCAAACAATATAGTGGCAAAAATGATGGCCCCCAAACGTCTTCTAAACGAGATAGGCGGCATTCAAGATTAGAGTCAAAAATTTCAAATTATCATAAAAAACGGAAAAATTGTTCGGAAAAATTGGTGGTTTGTGGTTTTCGCTAAAATTATTCTTTTTATCAGTATTTTCTTGAAGATAAATTTTGAAGATGTAGTTTAAAAAATACTGATAGAGGGAGCTTTAGACTTTAGAGTAACGAATAACTATTTTTTATCGCTAATTTTTGAATTTCATCAAATGTTTTCTAATGCTTGAACTTAAACTTAAATTTTGAGCATAAAATCTGAATTGTTGGGAATGATTAAGTAGCGAAAACAGAACTATCTTCAAAGGTTGAAATACACTTAGTCAAAAAAAAAATGTATGCATCAATAATAAATTGTGCTGCAACCAACAAACTCAGCAGGAATGCAGTTTGGTAAGAGATGATTTAAATTTCGTCGCCAGTGACGAAAGGGTGCGCGTGCTATTCGCATACAAGATGTGCAGATAGGTACGATTAAAGTGCGAAAGCTTGTGCTAAAGGGCATTTCAAATGAAACTGTCGACTTGTAAGGACGCTATTGGGGCTAGGACGACCTTTTAGAGGTATGCGAACAATTGTTGAACTTTTTAAAGGGACGTACAGTAGGTTTCAGAGAAGCAGGTTGGTTGTGCGTGCGTATCTGCCGCCACTTCGGTCGGAGCGATATGGTAGTAGCTTAGTGTAGTTAAAAATAAATGAATCACTCCATTGCGGTCGGTTAAGGCATTTTAGAAACAGAAATGTGGGCGAAGTTTGCACATAATAAGAACGACCACTACCGTATCAACAAAGTCGCTAACATTAGATTCATGCCATTTAACACCTTCCAAGAAATTGATAGTAACAAGAAAAACAATCCTGAGTAGACTGAAAGACACTGGTATCTCGAACCGGCATCTATTGTGATGGATTGTATTTTCACCGATTGGATTTTCGCTGCACTTGATTAGCTGGGTTGTGACAGACAGGAGGCATGTTATCTTCAACGGTGAATCCCGATTTAGTCCCAGTGGTCATAGGTAACCTATTTCACTTCATATCACGCCGTGTTTTGTCTTGTAATGATCCTACAGGACGCTATACAACTTACGGTTTTGTAACTTTTATTGTGTCATAACTTTTTAATAAAACAATCTTTTGTTCTGAATTTGGAATCATTTCCTTAGCTCGTAAAAAGTCACATTCATTTCAAGTTTCGTGGAGATCGGTAGTTTCCTTCTGGGTTTAAACACACGGCAGTGTGTCAGCCAAGTTCAGAAATCAGACGACACATCTGCCAGTGTGTATCTTACACGAACCATTTCAAGCTACTTTTGACTCCCTCATTTCTCAAAAACTATTAAATCTACGTGCTTGAAATTTTGTACGTCTAATAGAGTTGCCTAGCAGACCTATAATCCTAAATTTCATGAATGTACCTCTTATAGTTATAGAATTATTACTATCTGAAAAGTGTCATTTTTTACACTGACTCACTCACTCACTCATCAAAATGTTTACGAACTTCCAAGTGTCTCACATACTTAAAATTTGGCATAAAGATAGATTTTCATGCATATGTAAAGGCAAAAATCTAAAAAATCAAAAAACTACATTAAAATAGCAAAAAACTACACTATTTTTTATGAGCATCACGGCGTAATCACTTCACCGCGCGATTGCAAAATATTTCGCCAAATAAATCAAAACAAATTGGCTCGTCAAACGTTGCCAAAACAAGGTTGTTGAAATATTTAACTTCTAACCAAAATGGGGCTTGAAACAATACTTTAAGTTCCGCTAAAATGAAAAATGATCCATCAAATAATTAAAATTACAAATCTAGAGCTAAGCTTTTAAAATCAAAAATAACCGGCTTTAAAATTTTATAAAAAATTTAGCTCTCCATTAAATGCAAAATTTTACAGGAGGAGCGAAAATGGCAACAATAATTTCAACAATTGAGAAATATTTTCGCAAATTCTGCATATTTTACGATCTACGTTATGATAATCCCTTTGAACAATAGAGAAACTCCAGACAGATTTTGAGATGAATCTTAGCAATTTTCCTAATTGTCGACAAACTTGATGAAGTCAAAGACCAAGAGCTTTTGTACGTTGGTCTTGCCGATAAATGGGAAAACAGATTATTATTGCACAAAATTAGCGATCGCGCAAAGTCCCCAGTTATCAAAATATCTTCATAACTTCTAATAAAAAGAAACCGCCAACCAGTGCACCGTAACAGCAGGAAAAAAAAAGGGAAATAATATATTTGTAATATACGCTTTTGCATTTATAACTGTCTAAATTAGAACATAACCTATGATTTAGCTTTTCAAAAAGTAATGATATCCCAACAAAACATAAATGTGAAAAAGAAGCCAAGTTCCAGAGAAAGTGGCCCGTTAAAGACTTCCTGACCATTTCCTTCTTCCTCTTTTATTTCCCACGATCAAATCATTCATGACACCCGGATATCCATTCTCCCTCTCAGCACGTTATTTCGGAGTTTTAGATTTTTTTGTGTGTCTTTAGTGTCGTCTGGCCGCGTTCCCAACACTTCCCGTGGCCAGACTACGAGTTTTGAAGACACTGAGTACAAACTTTAATTCGTCTCACCGCTCACCTCCATAGGCTTATAGTGCAGAGTGAAGCAATAAACTATTTTGATACTTGCGCATTTAAATAACAAACCTAAATTTTATGCAATTAAAGTATCATATGTAAAATATCGTCAAATTTTGCCCTGTCGCAAGAACCGTACAAAAACAAGTATTACTATAATTTTTAAATCCCCAAATACAGTAGAAATATAGTTAAGCCAGGAGCTTCCAACAGAGTAAAATGTTTAGAAGAAATATTCCCCATAGGTTTAATATTGTTACAAATCCTGTAAATAGTAATTATTGTAGGAACGTAACCTGTAAATAGTTTCCCGTAATGAATATACAACCCCTTTTTCATTCGGCTAAAGTATACGACCCCTATTTTCTTTCTTTTCATTGATAACGGTCTACTACTTTACAGAAGCGTGTGGAATATTTGAGAAATTTCTTTTCGGTGTATTTAAGCCGTTAGCGATGGATAAACAGTTTAGTTTGGATTGATATTTCGAGCTGAGGGCATTTTGCTCTGTTTATAGCGAGGCATTTCGCTGTGTTGTTTTCGTATTTGGAAGTAAATACGTGTGTAAACGTTGAGTTTACGGTGTTGTGTGATAATTGCTTAATTGCTGATGAATAATTTAGCAGTTGCTGAAGATCTTTCCTGTACATAGTGTAAATAAATTTCCTGTGTTTTTATCAAGAACTGTATCTTCATTTCAAGAAAGTGGAAGTCGCACCGAATCCGTTACAATTTGGCGCCCAACGTGGGGCTTCTTCTGGACTTTCTTGGAGTAAGTGTGACTTTGGACATTTTTTCATAAAGACTTTTTTTGAATTAGGACTTTATTTTTTTATGGTGAGTACTCGCGCAATGGATGAACAATTAAAACAACTTCTTGACGCAATCACCTCTGTGAAGAGTGATATGGCTGCTAATCAAGAACAATTAAAAAGTGACTTGACTGCAAGTTTTACAGCTAATCAAGAACAATTAAACAGTGACTTGACTGCAAGTTTTACAGCTAATCAAGAACAATTAAAAAATGATATGGCAGCTAATCAAGAACAATTAAAAAATGATATGGCAGCTAATCAAGAACAATTAAAAAATGATATGGCAGCTAATCAAGAACAATTAAAAAATGATATGGCGGCTAATCAAAACCAATTGAAAAGTGATTTAACGGTGCTGAAAAATGACCTAGTTTCTAACCAAGAGGAAATTAAAAACGATCTTACTTCGGTAAAGACTGTGATGGAAAATAAATTTAATGAGATAGAGCATCGAGTTGATGCTATTGAAGGAAAGTTTGAGGCAGTTGAAGGCCGATTCATCGCAGTGGAAAATAAAATCGAAGAGAAATTTGAAGAAAAATTAAGTTCCGTTGAAGGCCGATGCAATGCTGTAGAAAATAAACTGGAAGAAGAAGATAGAAAATTTCATCAACTTAAAGAAGACATCTTTAAAGACCTGGAAAGGAGATTGGCGACCGCGGAAAGCAGCTCTGTACAGTTTGGCGCTCCCACATCGGTTGCTCGACCGTCCATTAAACTTGCCACCTTTGATGGGAAAACTTCGTGGCAGGTTTACAAAACTCAGTTCATGATAGTGGCGGAAGCGAACGGATGGGACTCTGCTACCAAGGCCTGCCATCTTGCAGCATCCCTGAGAGGTGATGCAGCGGACATTCTTCAGACCCTTCCGGACGGCCAGCGCCTGGATTTCGCCGCTCTCACATCTGCGTTGGAGCTTCGCTTCGGTGAGAAGTGCCAGAAAGATTTCAGCCGACTCCAGTTGAAGTCCCGTTTCCAGAAAACCGGGGAAACCCTGCAAGAGCTCGCGGCAGACATCGAGAGACTGTCTCATCTTGCTTTTTGCGACTGTCCTGCGGATGTTCGGGACAACCTGGCACTCAACTACTACATCGACGGGGTTCGAGATCCGGAAATCCAGAAAGCTCTACGGATGGCGGATGTCAAAGACCTGAATTCTGCTGTTGTGTATGCGATGAAGTTGGAGGCCGCCCAGCAAGCAACCCGTGTGGATCGCCATCCCATCGATTAGTTTCGATTCAGATTTCGAACGGAGAGCATTTTGCTCTGTTTATAGCGAGGCATCTCGCTGTGTTGTTTTCGTATTTGGAAGTAAATACGTGTGTAAACGTTGAGTTTACGGTGTTGTGTGATAATTGCTTAATTGCTGATGAATAATTTAGCAGTTTTTGAAGATCTTTCCTGTACATAGTGTAAATAAATTTCCTGTGTTTTTATCAAGAACTGTGTTTTCATTTCAAGAAAGCGGAAGTCGCACCGAATCCGTTACAATTTGGCGCCCAACGTGGGGCTTCTTCTGGACTTTCTTGGAGTAAGTGTGACTTTGGACATTTTTTCATAAAGACTTTTTTTGAATTAGGACTTTATTTTTTTATGGTGAGTACTCGCGCAATGGATGAACAATTAAAACAACTTCTTGACGCAATCACCTCTGTGAAGAGTGATATGGCTGCTAATCAAGAACAATTAAAAAGTGACTTGACTGCAAGTTTTACAGCTAATCAAGAACAATTAAACAGTGACTTGACTGCAAGTTTTACAGCTAATCAAGAACAATTAAAAAATGATATGGCAGCTAATCAAGAACAATTAAAAAATGATATGGCAGCTAATCAAGAACAATTAAAAAATGATATGGCGGCTAATCAAAACCAATTGAAAAGTGATTTAACGGTGCTGAAAAATGACCTAGTTTCTAACCAAGAGGAAATTAAAAACGATCTTACTTCGGTAAAGACTGTGATGGAAAATAAATTTAATGAGATAGAGCATCGAGTTGATGCTATTGAAGGAAAGTTTGAGGCAGTTGAAGGCCGATTCATCGCAGTGGAAAATAAAATCGAAGAGAAATTTGAAGAAAAATTAAGTTCCGTTGAAGGCCGATGCAATGCTGTAGAAAATAAACTGGAAGAAGAAGATAGAAAATTTCATCAACTTAAAGAAGACATCTTTAAAGACCTGGAAAGGAGATTGGCGACCGCGGAAAGCAGCTCTGTACAGTTTGGCGCTCCCACATCGGTTGCTCGACCGTCCATTAAACTTGCCACCTTTGATGGGAAAACTTCGTGGCAGGTTTACAAAACTCAGTTCATGATAGTGGCGGAAGCGAACGGATGGGACTCTGCTACCAAGGCCTGCCATCTTGCAGCATCCCTGAGAGGTGATGCAGCGGACATTCTTCAGACCCTTCCGGACGGCCAGCGCCTGGATTTCGCCGCTCTCACATCTGCGTTTGAGCTTCGCTTCGGTGAGAAGTGCCAGAAAGATTTCAGCCGACTCCAGTTGAAGTCCCGTTTCCAGAAAACCGGGGAAACCCTGCAAGAGCTCGCGGCGGACATCGAGAGACTGTCTCATCTTGCTTTTTGCGACTGTCCTGCGGATGTTCGGGACAACCTGGCACTCAACTACTACATCGACGGGGTTCGAGATCCGGAAATCCAGAAAGCTCTACGGATGGCGGATGTCAAAGACCTGAATTCTGCTGTTGTGTATGCGATGAAGTTGGAGGCCGCCCAGCAAGCAACCCGTGTGGATCGCCATCCCATCGATTAGTTTCGATTCAGATTTCGAACGGAGAGCATTTTGCTCTGTTTATAGCGAGGCATCTCGCTGTGTTGTTTTCGTATTTGGAAGTAAATACGTGTGTAAACGTTGAGTTTACGGTGTTGTGTGATAATTGCTTAATTGCTGATGAATAATTTAGCAGTTGCTGAAGATCTTTCCTGTACATAGTGTAAATAAATTTCCTGTGTTTTTATCAAGAACTGTATCTTCATTTCAAGAAAGTGGAAGTCGCACCGAATCCGTTACAATTTGGCGCCCAACGTGGGGCTTCTTCTGGACTTTCTTGGAGTAAGTGTGACTTTGGACATTTTTTCATAAAGACTTTTTTTGAATTAGGACTTTATTTTTTTATGGTGAGTACTCGCGCAATGGATGAACAATTAAAACAACTTCTTGACGCAATCACCTCTGTGAAGAGTGATATGGCTGCTAATCAAGAACAATTAAAAAGTGACTTGACTGCAAGTTTTACAGCTAATCAAGAACAATTAAACAGTGACTTGACTGCAAGTTTTACAGCTAATCAAGAACAATTAAAAAATGATATGGCAGCTAATCAAGAACAATTAAAAAATGATATGGCAGCTAATCAAGAACAATTAAAAAATGATATGGCGGCTAATCAAAACCAATTGAAAAGTGATTTAACGGTGCTGAAAAATGACCTAGTTTCTAACCAAGAGGAAATTAAAAACGATCTTACTTCGGTAAAGACTGTGATGGAAAATAAATTTAATGAGATAGAGCATCGAGTTGATGCTATTGAAGGAAAGTTTGAGGCAGTTGAAGGCCGATTCATCGCAGTGGAAAATAAAATCGAAGAGAAATTTGAAGAAAAATTAAGTTCCGTTGAAGGCCGATGCAATGCTGTAGAAAATAAACTGGAAGAAGAAGATAGAAAATTTCATCAACTTAAAGAAGACATCTTTAAAGACCTGGAAAGGAGATTGGCGACCGCGGAAAGCAGCTCTGTACAGTTTGGCGCTCCCACATCGGTTGCTCGACCGTCCATTAAACTTGCCACCTTTGATGGGAAAACTTCGTGGCAGGTTTACAAAACTCAGTTCATGATAGTGGCGGAAGCGAACGGATGGGACTCTGCTACCAAGGCCTGCCATCTTGCAGCATCCCTGAGAGGTGATGCAGCGGACATTCTTCAGACCCTTCCGGACGGCCAGCGCCTGGATTTCGCCGCTCTCACATCTGCGTTTGAGCTTCGCTTCGGTGAGAAGTGCCAGAAAGATTTCAGCCGACTCCAGTTGAAGTCCCGTTTCCAGAAAACCGGGGAAACCCTGCAAGAGCTCGCGGCGGACATCGAGAGACTGTCTCATCTTGCTTTTTGCGACTGTCCTGCGGATGTTCGGGACAACCTGGCACTCAACTACTACATCGACGGGGTTCGAGATCCGGAAATCCAGAAAGCTCTACGGATGGCGGATGTCAAAGACCTGAATTCTGCTGTTGTGTATGCGATGAAGTTGGAGGCCGCCCAGCAAGCAACCCGTGTGGATCGCCATCCCATCCGAACTCTGGAAGCTGATGAGTCTGATTCCAGGTCGTCCCACCTCGCTGAACTTGAGAGACAACTCGGTGACTTGACAAGACATCTGAGCAGCATAACAGCCCAAAAGAAACAAGAGCAGAAGTGCTGGAAATGCGGTAGTGAAGGACACCTGCGAAGGAGTTGTCCGGCTCGCCAAGCTACGCGAGGGAAGGAAATCACCACCACTAAAGCTCTGCAGATTTCCTCTTCTAGTAGTGGCAGTGATGGACTTTTCATTTACGCACATGTAAATGGGAACCCCTGCAGACTGATTGTTGACACTGGAGCCAATGTGACAATCATTAGGACAGATGTGGCTCGTGAATTTGGATTGAAACTGTTGTGGACATCGCCACGCGTAAGTCTCCAGACTGTGACAGGTGACAAAATTGAGATTGAGGGTAAAGTGGACTTGGAAATAGTGTTTGGGAATGCCACCTACCATCATACGGCATTCGTTGCTGATATCACGAACCCCTTCATTCTCGGATTGGACTTTTTGAAGAAATATGACTTCACTCTCGACTTCAAGACTAATGAGCTGCACTCGATGAGAGAAGACATAGCCGTTTTCCCTGCAGAAAGTGATGTAAAATCCGCTCATCAAATAATAGCCCAAACAGATCTATCGATTCCCTCAAGGTCAGAATCATTAATACCTGGCTCCCTTGAAGAAAGCAATAGTTTTCGATTTGGACTCATTGAATACCCTAATCTAAGCAATAGCCTAAAAGGAGTACTGGTAGCATCTACGCTTGTGGACCTTTCTAAGGATGTAATTCCTATGAGAGTCGCCAACGTGAGTGAAAGGCCAAGGAATATCCGAAAAGGTGAAGTGTTGGCAACTTGTACTCCAGTAAACTGCATCATTAGAAGAATCAATTCCCCTGAGACTGTGTCTTCTGAGTCCTTGACGTCGAAGTTAATTGGGAGTGCGCCATTATCAAAAGATCAGAGAACTGCTGCGGGACAATTGGTGGACGATTTCAAGCATTTGTTTTCATCTACATCGGAGGATGTTGGCCGTACGAATTTAACGCAGCATAGGATTTACACTGGAGAACACCTCCCTATTAAACAGCATCCAAGACGACTACCGTTCGCCAAGAAGGAAGAGGTTGAGACCCTCCTGAAAGAGATGAAGGAGAATGATGTAATCGAACCGTCATCCAGTCCCTGGGCTTCTCCCATCGTCTTAGTCCAAAAGAAAGATGGCTCCACCAGATTTTGTGTCGATTACCGACGGCTGAATGAAATCACCAAGAAAGACAGTTACCCTCTTCCACGGATAGACGACACCTTGGACACTCTTTCCGGACACAAGTGGTTTTCGACCCTGGACTTGAAGAGCGGCTACTGGCAGGTTGAGATACACCCTGATGACCGAGAGAAGACAGCATTTACAACTGGACAAGGCTTATGGCAGTTTAAAGTGATGCCCTTCGGCCTCTGCAATGCACCAGCTACGTTCGAGCGTCTTATGGAGACAGTGTTAAGAGGACTTTCCTACGAATCCTGTCTTGTCTACTTAGACGATATCATCATCGTGGGACGCAGTTTCGAAGAACATCTGGCAAATCTTAGGAAAGTGCTGCAAAAGCTTAAGGAAGCCAATCTGAAGTTAAGCCCATCCAAATGTAGTTTGTTCCGCCGGGAAGTGAACTACCTTGGTCACATCATCTCTTCTGAGGGCGTACAAACCGATCCGGAAAAGGTATCCGCGGTCAAGAGTTGGAGTCGTCCCGAAAACATCCATCAGCTGCGAAGTTTCCTGGGGCTCTGCACGTACTACAGGAAGTTTGTAAAGGGTTTTTCCAACATCGCACGACCTTTGCATAAGCTGACGGAGAGCAAGCAAAAGTTTGAATGGTCCAAAGAATGCGAAGATGCATTTCTACGACTGAAGGAGGCTTTAACATCAACGCCTATCCTCGCCTATCCTCAGCCTGAAAAATCCTTTATCCTGGACACTGATGCGAGCAACGAGGGCATCGGAGCTGTTTTATCCCAAGAAATTGACGGAAATGAACATGTCATCGCTTACTGGAGCAAATGCTTATCAAAGTCGGAGCGAAATTACTGCGTCACCAGAAAGGAGTTACTGGCCATAGTGAAAGCTGTAGAACACTTCCATCATTACCTCTACGGCCGAAAATTTCTGCTTCGGACAGATCATGCCTCATTAACTTGGCTTTTGAACTTCAAAAATCCGGAAGGTCAGATAGCCAGATGGATACAGCGGCTCCAGGAATATGACATGGAGATCAAGCATCGAAAAGGGTTATCTCACGGTAATGCTGACGCTTTATCAAGGAGACCCTGTCCTGAGAACTGCCACTATTGTTCCCGAATCGAGAAACAGTATGGAACGACTAGCCCTACTGCCTATCAGGTGACAGTGACTTCAACATCATCAGAACCTGATCCATGGAGTGACGACCAAGTTCGAAAAGATCAACTTGAAGACCCCGACATAAAACCAATTTTGGAATTCATGGAGAGTGACAGTCGGCGACCTAGCTTGCAGGACGTTTCCATCCTCAGTCCTGCAACAAAAAGATACTGGGCTTTATGGAACTCGCTCCATTTACGGAACGGCGTGCTACACCGAAAATGGGAATCTGACGACGGCAAAACATCTAGGTGGCAGTTACTACTTCCCCGATCAAGGATTTCAGATGTTTTGAAAGAAATACATAGTAGTGCGACTGGAGGACATTTTGGTGTCTTGAAAACCCTCAATAAAGTTCGGGAGCGCTTCTTCTGGAGCAAGGCGAAGGATGACGTGGAGAAGTGGTGCCATTCTTGTGACGCCTGTGCTGCTCGTAAAGGACCGAAGAAGAGAAGCAGAGGGAAGCTACATCTGTACAACGTTGGAGCTCCTTTCGAACGAATTGGGATCGACATCCTGGGTCCTCTACCAAGAACTGCTGATGGGAACAAATACATTCTTGTTTCCATCGACTACTTCACCAAATGGCCGGAAGCATATCCCATTCCAGATCAAGAGGCTACCACCGTAGCAGAGACTCTAGTCCAACATTGGATCTCGAGATATGGAACACCTTTGCAGATTCATTCCGATCAAGGGAGGAATTTCATCTCTGCTGTGTTTAAGGGCCTATGTCAAATTCTCGGAATTGAGAAAACTAGGACAACACCACTACACCCACAATCGGACGGCATGGTGGAGAGATTTAACCGCACAATCCTGAACAATCTCTCACTTATGGTATCCAGAAATCAACAGGATTGGGACAAGAAGCTACCTTTGTTCCTGCTGGCCTACCGCAGTGCTGTCCACGAGACTACCGGATTTGCCCCATCTCAGATGCTCTTCGGACGAGAGCTTCGGCTACCTTGTGATCTCGTCTTCGGTCGTCCTCCGGATGCGCCTGCATCGCCTGAGGACTACATCCAGGATCTCCAGGACCGATTGGAAGACGTTCATAACTTCGCACGAGAGCGAATCAACATCGCGGCGGAGAAGATGAAGACCCGATACGACACAAGGTCTACTGGACATGAATTCAACGAAGGCGACAAGGTTTGGTTATGGAATCCCATCCGACGGAAAGGTCTTTCACCCAAATTGCAGTCGCATTGGGATGGACCCTACAAAGTCCTTAACCGACTAAATGACGTCGTAGTGAGGATCCAAAAATCACCTAATGCAAAACCTAGGGTTGTACATTATGATCGGTTAGCCCCATACTATGGCCATAGTTCATGAGTATTACGTAAACAACCATGGTTGATAACATAAAAGTTGTAGATAATTTTTGCTTTTAATGTTTAGTAATATTTCTTGTTATTATTGTGTTTTCTGTATCTGTTAGTTATTAATTAATGTGTATATTTGTAAACTTGTGATAGAAGTTTGGCACCCTTTCTGGGGATTGTACTGCCCGGGACGTGCAGTCCTTAGGAAGGGGGCAATGTTACAAATTCTGTAAATAGTAATTATTGTAGGAACGTAACCTGTAAATAGTTTCCCGTAATGAATATACAACCCCTTTTTCATTCGGCTAAAATATACGACCCCTATTTTCTTTCTTTTCATTGATAACGGTCTACTACTTTACAGAAGCGTGTGGAATATTTGAGAAATTTCTTTTCGGTGTATTTAAGCCGTTAGCGATGGATAAACAGTTTAGTTTCGATTGAGAATTTGAGCTGAGTGTGGATTAGCTCTGTTTATAGCGAGGCATTTCGCTGTGTTGTTTTCGTATTTGGAAGTAAATACGTGTGTAAACGTTGAGTTTACGGTGTTGTGTGATAATTGCTTAATTGCTGATGAATAATTTAGCAGTTGCTGAAGATCTTTCCTGTACATAGTGTAAATAAATTTCCTGTGTTTTTATCAAGAACTGTATCTTCATTTCAAGAAAGTGGAAGTCGCACCGAATCCGTTACAATATTCACATCTATGGATCATTTTCCTGCAACGTGGAATATTGCAATCCTGAATTTTTAATTTTTGAACTTTTCAGGAAAGATGCAGTTAGGCATTTTTTTGAAAGACAAGATATGTGTCTTGGTAAAACTACAATAGTTCATTAAACATGTACATTTATTATGCAGATAATAATGCTTTAGTTTGTAAATGGACAACATCCCATGTTAAAACATCATGTAGAGATTCCATTAAAAAAAAAAAAAGTAGTTTTAAGGTTTACAATTGAGTACCAGCAATAGCCTGACAGAAAATAAAGAACAAATACATCATTTTAAGTCTTTTAATAAATTAAAAATAATTTTGAGATTCTTTTTTTCTTTAATAAAAATATACTGAATGCATTACATCATTCATTTTCACTCGTTCAAATTAAGTCTTATAACCTAAAGTAAATATGTTTTCGAAAATACTATTAGAACTAACTATTTAAAATGAATTTATTAAAAAAAAATGAGCATGAATAGTTTGAGGACAAGCAATTCTGTAGCAAGTACGGTATTGACTCTGGAAGGATGGTAATGATCATGGCAGGTTGGAAATGACGTATACATGTTTAAAATAACTTTAAGCGAACATACAGTAAAATTAATGTCAAAATGCTATGTTTTTTTTCAAAACAGAATACTATGACGTCATTATTTATGTATTTATTCTGCATTAAATACAGATGCTGCGAGTTTCTCTACCGAATTATGTTCCTCTTTTGCTACACACAAAAAAAAAAAAAAAAAAAAAACATCTACGAGAAATGAGTATAGGAGGATCTTTAATAACGCAAAAAATGTGTTCTGTGGCTATCTGGTGCTTGTCCTTTTCTGTGGACCAACAAAATTACACTCCTGTTTGTGAAAATTGAAACACCACGAAGGACTTACGCGAATGAGCTGAAAATTGCAGAAAATGTAAAGTAGGGCATGATATGCAAATGATTAGAATTGCAGATCGGTAGCGCATGCGTATGCTGAGCAGCGCCCTCTGAACGGCGGATCGAGCCGAATATAAATAGACGGCTGTAGCGAGGCGTGTGTGATTATCGGTGGTTATATGCTAGAGCAGAGGTTCCCAACCAGTGGTTCGCGAACCCCCAGGGGTTCGCGAGGTGCAGGAAGGGGGTTCGCGAAAATTTCGGTGCAATGGCTGATTTTTCCTAGTTTGGTAAAAAATTATAAAATATTCAATTTGCACACATAGTTACTAAATTTTTTTTTTAATTTGAAAACGCGCCAGACTCTTGTATTAAGCTCAAAAAAAAAAAAAAAAAAAAAAATCTTTCAGCGGTTTTATAATCTTGGTTAAAAAGAAATTTTCTCATTTTTTTTTTTCGATAGACAACAAAAAAGAGATATCCTTCCTTCTTTATTGCGAGGCGCCATGCAGAAACGTTGTATTAAGCTGTGGCGGGGATCACGATGACCTTAAAAAGGCGCCATCGCGTGGAGTCAATCAAACAATATACATAATATACATATGTCGAAAAAAATAAAGAATTCTCAAACAATGCATCATAGGAATATTATTTCTAATCTGGTTGAAATATAACTCGGGAATTTCCGTCGAATTCAGTCATCGAATAGCAGACATGACAGCAAAAGGCTCCAAACTTAAAATTTATTACTGGATTTTACCCATCTGTTCGTTTTCAAAAATATATAACATCAGCATGCTCATAGTTCTGGGGAAATAGTTGTTAACAGACGTATTTAGCGATACTTTAGAGATTCTTGAAAACAAGTGATTTTGTTTGCAATTGGTTTTGCTACGTGAACTTGCTACTCTGTTTGTGAAGTTATAATCGTGTTGGTAATTTTTATGATTTAATAACTTTCTGCTGTTATGGATCGATGGTTGAAAACTGGTAGTTTGGTTGAGCGACAAATGGACAAGCAGTCAATCGATCAACCCTCAACATCAGCAGTAACTTTCGAATCAACACAGGATATTGAAATAGATAGCTGTAATGTGCCGCCTCCCCCGACTAAACAGAAAAGTGAACTAGGGGAGAAAAAAGGAAAAAAGCGAAAATATGACAGTGACTATTTACAAATGGGCTTTTATTTTACTGGAGAAGAGTCTGAACCTAGACCGCTTTGTCTTCTCTGCAACGAAGTTCTAGCGAACAGCAGTTTGAAACCGTCACTTCTGAGAAGACACCTCGAAACAAAGCATCCGACACACAAGGACAAACCTATCGAATATTTTAAAAGAAAATTGGAATATAATAAAAAGTGTAGCGTCTCTACGTTCCTGTTAGAATCCAACGAAGATAGTAAAGTGGCCCTTGAAGCTTCATATCGAGTCAGTTATAGAATTGCAAGATCTGGACAGCCACATACAATTGCAGAAAATTTAATTGGACCGTGTGCTAAAGATATTGCTAAGTGTATGCTGGGAGAAAAGTCAGCAAAAAAAATTGACCTGGTTCCGCTATCAAACAACACAGTATCACGCAGAATTACTGATTTGGCAAGTAATGTGGAAAAAGAACTTGTGAATAGAATAAAAGAGAATAATTTTGCGATCCAGCTTGATGAGTCGACTGAAGTAGCAAACGCTGCAATATTACTTGTCTATGTTAGGTATATTTTTAACGATACAATTAAAGAAGATGTACTATTTGCAAAACCTTTGAAAACCAACACAACTGGAGAAGCAATTTTCGAACATGATAGGAAAATTTGTTGGCTTTGTGGTGCGAGTAAAGAAGATTAACGAGAAAATTGAATGGACTCATTGCTGCATTCATAGACAAGCATTAGCATGTAAGCGTATTCCCGCAGAATTATCCGCTACTTTGAATGATGCGGTAAAAATTGTAAATTTCATAAAATCACGTGCCACAAACTCCCGTCTATTTTACGCGCTTTGTGAGGAATTGGGTGCAGGGGCTCTTTGGATGCAGAGGCTTGCATATTTAGCTGACATCTTTTCAAAATTAAATGAATTAAATCTATCCTTGCAAGGTGCAGGTGTTAATATTTTCGTTGTATATGATAAAATTGAAGCTATGGTAAAAAAATTGAATTTCTGGATCCAATGCCTGAAAATGGGTGAGTTTTCTTGTTTCACTTCTCTTAGTAGTTTTTTTATCAGAAAACTCAATGAAACTTGATGAAAGCGTTAAAAGAAATGTATGTGAACATCTGCAACATCTTGAACTAACTTTTGACGAGTATTTTCCTAATAGGCGTAACGTCCCTCTCTCAAACAACTGGATACGCAATCCTTTTGAAGGAAATCCATGCTTAGAGAACACCCTGACATTACCTGAAAAGGAAATGCTCATCGAGTTATCCTGTGATAATTCATTGAAAACTACCTTTAAAGAGCTCTCGTTAATTGACTTCTGGCTCAGTGTAAGAAATGACTATACCGTTTTGTCCAAAAAAGCAATTCGAATTTTATTACCATTTTATACAACATATCTGTGCGAGAAAGGATTTTCCTCCTATACTTATCTCAAAGATAAATACCGAAGCAGATTGAATGCAGAGCCTGATTTAAGACTCAAACTGTCAGACATTGAACCAAACTTTCAGTTTCTTTGTTCCGTCAAACAGCCACAAATATCGCATTAAGGATTTTTTCCCCAATTTAAAGTATGCTTTAAAAAAAAGTTGGTTTATAAAACTTCTTGTTTATAATTTTTCTTGTAGATGTAGTTTTAACTTTTTATTAATGTTTGCACTTAATGATATTTTACAATTATAGTTTTGTTTATTGCAATCAAATGCTGCAAAAAATGGAAAGCAAACATGCTGTTTTTTTATTGTTTCTTAGATGTTACTAATTTCAACATCAGGGGGTTCGCGAACTTTTTTGCCTGTTCCAAGGGGTTCGCAAAGAGAAAAAGGTTGGGAACCGCTGTGCTAGAGTAAACGTTAACTGAATCTTTACTTTGCCTCTTCGACGAAAAAAAGCGAAATTTCAGCAAATTTTGGAGTTTGAACGGGGCAGAATCGTCGGCCTTCGTGAAGCTGGATTGTCTTATCGTGCAGTAGCCGCTCGTGTGCAGCGCAACAGCAGCACAATCATGCGTGTTTGGAAGCAGTGGACGGACGAGGGTCGGACAGCTCGGAAATCCGGGAGTGGACCCCGAAATGTGACGTCAGATCGCAATGACAGACACATGGTGCGTATGGCGCTGACGGACCGCACAGCTTCTTCTAAACAATTGGGAGGACAGTGGTCAACAGCTACAGGTGTTTCATTGTGAGCTTCATCAATTCGGAGACGTCTGCTGCAGCATGGGCTGCGCGCAAGGATTCCTTTATACAGGATTCCTCTCACGCAAAACCATCGCCGCCTGCGGCTACAATGAGCCAATGTGCATAGGAGCTGGCGTGCTGATTGGCAGCAGGTCGTCTTTTCTGACGAATCCCGCTTTAATTTGTGGCACCATGATGGCCGAATTCGTGTCAGGCGCTATGCCGGTGAACGGCACATTCCGGAGTGCATTATCGAACGCCACAGTGAACGAACACCCGGAATTATGGTCTGGGGTGCCATAGCATATCATGCACGATCACAATTGCTACGAATTGTGGGCAATTTGAGCAGTACCCGATACATAAACGAAGTTTTACAGCCCCAAGCTATTCCTTTCCTGCAAGGATTGTCAGGGGCTGTATTCCAACAGGATAATGGCCGTCCACATGTCGCCAGGACTGTCAAATCCCACCTTGATTCGCAGCAAATACAGCTTCTTCCTTGGCCTGCATATTCCCCGGATATGTCACCGATTGAACATGTGTGGGATTTCGTTGGGCGGAGTCCCGCTCGTGATCCTCGTAATGTTGCTTCGACAGACGAACTTTGGTTGCGCATACAAACAATATGGAATACTCTTCCGCAGGCAGATATTCAAACTTTGTTTCACTCCATGCCGAATCGTACGTGTAGCAGCTCTTATTGCGGCGCATGGTAGCCACACAAAATACTAATTTCTATCTCTTTTTATTGTTTGTTTGCTTTGAAAATGAAATCATTTAATTGTACCATTACCACTCAACTGAGTATTAAATTTCATTCAACTATGATGCTTCCTTCATGGTGTTGCAATTTTCATAACCAGGAGTGTACTTTTTGTTTTGGATTGATCTGGACATAAAGTGGATTTTCAGACTATTACTTTGGTTTGAATCAACAACACCTGTACATTAAGGTCTGAATTAGTTATCATCCTATGACAAATTACATTTAAAACCAATCAATTTGAAATATAATGTACTTTACAAAATGATAGTTAACTGGGAATCATTGACCATTAAAAATACAGCAACCCACTGCCCAACAGGTACTTATTACATAAGATAATTTTTAAAAAATAAGTTTAAGAAAATTATGTATCTAAAATATTAAAAACAATTCAATGTACTAAATTAAGGTAAAAAGGTATATACTGTCTGACTACGGATTGTATGGAAAGACAAACATCCGTTTTACAGCCGGAAATGGACGAATTTATTATTTTTTAGCGATGTCAGCTTTTGCAGAAGCAGAGTCTCATTAAAATGAGCGGAATACGCGCATCAAATTTTTACTTTTCCCCCTTATTCACATAGATTCGTCTTATCTGGATGTTTGAAAATTCCATGCAATCCGTGGTTGGACAGTAATTAAAAAAACAAAGCAAATAATTTTATTCTATCCTCAGTCTGTCATTACCAACCAAATCTTTATGCTTTGTGCTGGATGGTAATGACGTGGATGGTAATGATATTTCACTTTATTTTACTTGTCATGAACTAAACTGTAGCTACCATTCTAAACATTTTTTACATTTTGATCAAAGGTTCATCTAATGTAAGCAAATAAAAAACAAAAATACATAATAATGTTCAAAATAACTGTCAATAGGTATCGATGGTAATGACAGCAATAAAAAATTTTCTACTTAATTTGATAGCTACACATCTCAGCAAGACGCATGAAGATTTCCACACAGTAAATTTTTGCTTTTCAAACAAACTTAAGGTGGCTGCTACTAAAACTGAATACTGTTTGGGTTAATAGTACCACCAAGTGGTTATGAAAGAGTAAAAACTGTTGGATGGCAATGATGCAAAATGTGAGGGACAAGTTAAAACTGTTTCACTAAAATTTCAAAATTGCAATCAAACAAGAAAAACTTTGCTTTGAATTTGAGGATGTGAGGCAATTATGAAGAAATTTTTTCAAGGCATTTTTTAGTTTTATTTGCAGTATAGTTAGATCACAAAAGACAAACATTGAGTCGATGGACAGTGGATGGTAATGAATTTTTAGTATATCTTTTTAGTCTCAACAAAAATAGGTATTATTCAGTAAGTTTACCGTCCTATAGCCAGGGCTAAGGCAGAAATACACGAAATACACAGCCAGCTCAGTCAATTCCAGCCGAGGACTGCAGTTTCGTGCTTATTAGCACTCATCAGCCCGGCATAGGAAAGTGACTGAGCTGGAGGTGGAAAACCTCTTAAGGAAGCCAAGAGTGCCAAACAAACTGGTAGCTAATATAGAATTAGCGCAGACCAGACGAGGGACCGAAGCAATGGTTCGGTTCAACGCGAGGATTGAAGGCAAGGCATGGTATATTCAGTAAATTACCGTCCTATAGCCAGGGCTAAGGCAGAAATACACGAAATACACCGCCAGCTCAGTCAATTCCAGCCGAGGGCTGCAATTTCGTGCTTATTAGCACGAATCTAATTCGTGCTAATTCTGTATTAGCTACTAGTTCGTTTGGCACTCTTGGCTTCCTTAAGAGGTTTTCCACCTCCAGCTTGGTCACTCCTATGCCGGGCTGATGAGTGCTAATAAGCACGAAACTGCAGTCTTCGGCTGGAATTGACTGAAATGGCTGTGTATTTCGTAAAAAAATAGGTATTGTCTATCACTGTTAAATCCATGTTATTTTGTTTGGTAGATGACGACAAATAAATAGAATTAAAAAAAAATAATTTAAAAAGATTTATGAGGTTGCAGCGACCATGGGAGGGAAAATTCCACAATTCTAGAGAATGACCCTTGTGCGACATGAAATCACTGCAGTTTTGAAAATTTCTTAGCTACAGTTTTAATACAAGCAAATATAATGCCCAGGACCCATGCCCCCATGTTGCTATGTGTTAATCTAGTCCTGACATTCTCTGCAGAGAGAGATGCGCCATTCTGTGTTTTAAATTAATCCACTCCACATTGGTTCAATGCAAAACATGATGTATGAAATATATCATACTCCCGATGACGTTTAAAAAAGAAAGAAAAATATACTACAGTAAAGAGATGAGCTCAGAAGCATTTGCGTTTAGCACCTCAAAAACTCAGTACCTACCCATTTGTTTGGACCAACCTGTTTGTAATGGTTCTTCGAAGACAATTTAACCAAAAGCCTTCAAGAGTAAGAATAAGTCGGATGAAACATGCTTAGGATTTTGATCATGAATTATTGACAATATTTATAGTCTAAGGGGCCATTCATTAACTACGTAAGGATAATTTTGGCCATTTTTGACACCCCTCCACCCATGTAAGGGTACGCAAGATTTTTCAAACCCCTCCCCCCTATTCTTACGTAAGATTCCATTTCAGTTTTCAAAAATAACGAATCTTACATCGCTGGAATCGTTGTTAAATTCACTATTATTAAATTTAAACCTTTTTGTGTAAGAAATATTTCCTAAAATCTAGACTGAATGTTTTTTCGACAAATTTTTTTTTTTGTATATGATGAGATTCTAATTAAAAATAAAACATACCATACATAGTGCGATTCTTTTATTATTTTTTGCACTAATTCATTCTTTGTAAAACAAATAAAAAACAGCTCATCCTAATATGTTTTTAACCTTTCAGACGCAAATAAAATATGATCACTGCCAAATCACTTGAGTGCGCGATTTCTAATATGAAATATCAACTTGGAAAATATTATAAGAATGTGTTTGCCCCTCCCCCCCAAAGTAAGGGTATGTAGAGTTTTTTCAACCCCCCTCCCTCTTGGGACCGTTACGTAATTAATGAATGGCCCCTAAGATCCCACTAGGCTTGACCTCCCTCATCGAGTTTCAAAAAATTGTCATCGTAGATGAAGAGTAAAAGTTGTAAATAAAACGCGAAAGTAAGAATTTCTACCTCTTTGACGTGAACTAATCAGGGTTGCCAGGGGTTGAATGGTGCCTAAAATTAAGTAATTTATCCTCGTCGAGCTTTCGAAAATTGTTATCATAAATGATGAGTAAAAGATGGAAATAAAACGCTTATGTACGGTTGCCTACTCTTTTCGGGTCGCTAATCAGGGTTGAAAAGGGCTAAAAGGTGCTCAAAGAGGGAGATAATTTACTATCATCGAGTTTCCGCATAAGTTGTATAAAAAATGTAGGTACACTGTTAAAAATTTTCCGGAAAATTTACGGTAATTGTTACTGGCATCCATGTTGCCAGTAACTATTACCGTAAAAATCAAATATTACTGTAAAACTTTACGGTTTCCTCGGTAGGCCACAGCAACCAGTTGGCGCTGGGATCGCTTATTTCTCCGGTATAAATTACCGTAAAAATCGGCGATGCAATTTTACAGTAACAATTACCAGAAAATCTTCCTGAATTTTTAACAGTGTAAAAATATTACAAAAAAGATGGTATAGGGTTGCCCAAAAGTGATCCAATCATAGGGACCCGGGAAAGGTAGACAACCTTACTTAAACGTTTTATTTCCGTCTTTTACTCTTCATGTATGATAAAGATCTTCGGAACCTTGATGAGGGTAAGGTACTTATTTTTAGGCAACTTTCAGCCCCTGGGAACCCTGATTAGTTCACGTGAAAGAGGTAGAAGTTCTTACTTTCGCGTTTTATTTACAGCTCTTCAGCTATGGTAACAATTTTTGGAAACTCGATGAGGGTAGATCAAGCGTAGGAAGATCTCGCTCTATTAATATTTGTTTACTGCCCTAAGATTTTAAGAGATCAACCTCTTTTGTCCCAAGAGTTGAAGCCAACGTTCGTGAAGCACCAACTTTACGCAGCTCTGCGCTTTAATTGCCATATATCATTTTCGCTCCCCGATGATATCTTACGCGATTATGCAGGAAAATAAAGAATCCGTAACTACACGCGGTGGAACATTAAAGAAAAGATTCTTTTACTTCTTTTCCCGCGAGTTTTCCATGCATAATTCATCTTCGGAACATCCGTCGGAGTCATTAGGCGACAAATGATGCAGTGTCTTCTGCATTCGAGAAAAAGAAACGGCGGGAGAGAGATCCATCGAGTAAATGTAAGGTTATGGGTTCCATTCGAGAAATGGAAACATCGACGATCGAACGAAACAATGTCCTCTTATTTACGCAAGCAGAGAAGGAAGCTCTCAAAATTTATGGCAGAATGTCTTGGGCTTGCGTTTAATGATTCATGAAAAAAAAAAAAAAAAAAAAAAACTTTAAATTCGTTCCTGACGAATTAAAAATTTTCACAATCAAGAAATGGAGCCAGTTATTCACTCCATGTTGTAAAACGTTGTAATGTTACACAAATTTTCAGCTTTACCTTCTCACATTTGTTTTTCGTTTTGAATCTATACTAATCTTTATCTTTACTAATAATAAAGCTGAAAGTCTCTCTGTCCGGATCTCTGTCTGTCAGGATCTCTGCGACGTGCATAGCGCCTAGACCGTTCTGCCGATTTTCATGAAATTTGGCACAGAATTAGTTTGTAGCATGGGGGCGTGCACCTCGAAGCGATTTTTCGAAAACTCGATTCTGTTCTTTTTCTATTCCAATTTTAAGAACATTTTCCCGAGCAAAATTATCATAAGATGGACGAGTAAATTACCAAGTTATCATAACGTGGAACCGTAACATGGGCAAAAGTCAATTGGCGAGAAATTCATCATACATTATTTGTAAACATACAGGCGAACCAAAAGACCTTTTAATTTTCTACTACGGACAAAGCCGTGCGGGTGCCACTAGTTATACTATAACGTTGAAGAGTTTGTTTGTTTGAACGCGCTAATCTCAGGAACTACTGGTTCGAAATGAAAAAATATTTTTGTGTTGAATAGTCCATTTATAGGCTATACGCTATATAGCATCACGCTATGACTAATAGGAGTGGGGCAGCAATAAATTAAAATTAATAATAATCATGATGCATTTTTTGTTTCATCAATAGCTCTCACTTCTGTTGCCGAAATATCTCAGTTGGTAAAGCGCTGGGCCAGTAACCCTAGTGTATCGGGTTCGAACCCGACTGTAGGCGGGAAGGTTTTCAGCATTTATAACCCCAGCTCATCAAAAAGTTAATTAATTTATAAACCAATGGTTTTCATATGTTTATTATTGATTTTTTTTCTTATTTAACGGAAAACATCGATGTGGATAAAGGTGTGTAATTTTTTACTATACATATTATTATTATATATATATATATATATATATATATATATATATATATATATATATATATATATATATATCATAGCGTGGTGTACTTAAAATAATTTTTTAAATACATTGTTGTCTTAATAACGCGGGTGAAACCACGGAGCACAGTTAAAAATAAATAAAGAAAAGCACAAGTTGTTTCTCAATATTTTTACTGACACAGCCAACGCTGGGTATGTTTGCTAGTGTTATAATAAACATTATTTTATATTTTAGCCTTCATAGGAACCAAGTAAAATTTATCGTCTACAGCACTAATTGTTTAAAATTAATTTATATTTTTATTTCAGCTCTCATTTATTCAGTGGCAACTCTTGGTTTCGTTTATTGTAGTTCGTTGTTAAAATTTATCAGTTTATTCTATTCTAAGAAGGATTTTAACGTATGGCAAATAATTGATAGCAAATATTCTCAATGCAAGTTGATAAAAATGAATTTTTTTCTTGACAACCTGATTTACTTCTTTGTGTATTTTTTACATTTTAATGAAACTTTGTGTGTGTGGAGGGGGGGGGGCATTATCATAGCTTGGAACACGGCAAATTGGCGATAAAATTCTCATACAGCATTCAATAAGAAGTTTTTACAGTGTGATTGAGCTTTAGGGTTTCATTTGTCGCCAAGTTTCTTTCAACCAAACTACGAGAAGAAATGTATTATCAACGAAAGTAATAGAAGGACATGTCAATCAACTACAGTCTAGGTAGAATAATAAACAAGATAATTTAAATCGTTCTAAGTTATTCGTAGATTAAGTGGTTTCTAGCTCAAAACAAAGTAAAAGTAAATTATATGGGATTTTCTGGAGGACAGTCGATTCGAAATATTTGTTTTTCTTAGTAATGGTTTAGTACAATCAAGTGCCTATACTTGGGACACTACCCTAACTTGGGACATCTTGCCGAATTTAGTTTTGTGGGCAGGTACACCCGTCAGTATTTGACCAGTAAGAGATAAATGGTGTTACAAAATAATTGAATAGTAGTCTTTAGAGGTCTGTTGAGGCTATGTGAGTTAATTTTTGATGTGTCAGCTTTATGGGTTAATTTATTAATTTTGAACACTTCGAAAAGATATGCGATTTTTATGTATGGAAATAACTTTTGTTACCTACCCTAAATGAGCAGCGTTAATTTGAATTTGTTTCACAATTCATCGCAGCTGTGTACCTGTGCCTTGTTTGAGCAAATTCATTTCCATTTAACTAATTCAATATACCTAATTTATTCATAAAGTTAGAGTACTAAGTCATAAAAAGTGACTAAAAGAAATATTGAGGAAAAAAAGTATATTTGTATTCGGAAAAAAGCATAAATAAAATTTGTTTTTTTTAAATGATGACTATTCTGATGACAATAAATGTGCCATACCTTTACATGGCAGAAAAAATGTCATTTTCAAAGGAAAAAAAAAGGAATCTAATGATGAGCAAAAGATGTTTTGCCAAAAGATTACATATGTTAGCTCTACTAATGAAAATGAGTCTCAAAGTATAGATGAGACTAATTTATTTGTTGTTAATTTCACGTATTATGAAGGAAAGAAAATGAATGTCAAAAGATGCGAAATAAAGAAGATGTAGAAAAAAAAAACAGGTGCATTAAGAATTATTTACGTTCACCAATTACTTTTATTCTTCCAAATAAATTGGAGAACGCGAAGGTATTACATTCAATAGAATTAGGAAAGACATTCAATGTTTTCAGGGGCAAATATACATTCTGAAATCTTTGAACCATTTACAAGATTATATTATTTCTATCCAATGATATTTTTTTCTTTATTGAGTTGTAAACAAAACTTCTTTAAAATAATGGATGGAGTCCCAGACTATTATCTTGTCGCAATTGATCAAGGTCAGCCTTGAACTTTTATTTTTTGAACTTTTCCTTCCGCCCACCGCTTTTCTGATTTAAAGTGAACTGATTGAGATAAAAATAAATAGAATCGTTGGAACACCAAAAAATGATTTTTCAATACAGTCAGATTTGTAAAGCTTGCTCTTTGAAGTTGTAAATATTTGTTAATATATTGAATTTTCTTCGTTTAGATAGTACTGTGAATTTTTTAATCAATTTTAATAACTCTTTATGAAGTCAAAGATGCAAACGTCCAAAAAGAATCGGCAAATGGTAAGATCTTTACCTGAAATTTGAACTCAAGATACCGATTATTACAATATTTACTGCATACATGAAAGAAAGATCAAAATGTTATGTGCCCCAAGTTAGGGAGGGGGACCTTTAGGACAATGAACATTTTTTGTTTTATTTTTAAAGGGACATATCTACACATCTTTTCCTTGTCCTTGGGTGAATGACTAAGGCACATCCTAAAAACAGAATATTTCATTCGAATGGAAAACATATGTTGGATATGCTACTAAAGGTAGAAGTATAAACTGTCGGCAGCTGTACACCATAAACTGGAAGTACTGGATGATCTAAAAACGGACTACCAATGGTGGTCCAAAAAGGAACTAGCCTTATTTTGTACTTTGGGAGACTTTATCACCCCGAATCAACTACCAAGTGGTCAAGCTTCAATGTCCAAACAAGTTAGTCTGTATTAATATCTCCAATCTATACTATTTCAAAGCAAAAGAGCAGTCGCGGTCGCAAGATTGCAAAGACTTGCATCATAAATCGATTTTTATGACATTTGTGACTTCTACAAGTAAAAAGTGAAGGAAATTATTTTTATTTTTCATAAAATATCTAAGATGATATTTTATAAATTTTTTGAATAAAAAAATTCTTGCTTTTAGCTTATTTCCTATGAGCTAAAATAGTTTTTCCTCAAATAGCTTGTGTTGGACCACCCTTTGAAAAACCGTCATTTTGCCTTCTTTGTCGGATCATAATTATAGGCAACAAAAACTGGTGTTTTGGGTTTGAAAGCAAATGACACTAAAATTATCCGTTTTGAGTGAATAAGAAATCGGTAGGTAGCAAAATGAAAGTGGTAGTCCGTTTTTTTTGGACCACTTCCTCTACTGAGAGCAGAAATGTTTTCGATTTCACTGACCAGTTAATACAATGGAGATCAGTGGCGAATCCAGGATTTTATTCTGGGGGTGGCTGAGGTCATTAAAATTTTGTCTTCTTGACATCATCAAAGTTCATTGGTGTAGTAAACGAGGGCGTTTTTTTTAAAAACAATGGTATTCAGTAGTGAAAATTTAATGTTTAAACGTTAGTGTATATAAAAAAATGCAATTACAGGTGGTGTACACGAAATAGAAGAAATAATAGTTGCAAAATCATTAATTACTATTTAAATACAGCGAAAAAGAAGACAAAATTTTAAGAATTGTTACTAAAAGCGACAATTAAATAAAGAGAAATGAAAACAAGTAGCTATGAGGCTTGCATTTTTTTTCCTTTCTATTTTTAGGGAGTATTTTTTGAACAGGTATGGCAAAATTTCCGGTATTTAAAATTTTCGGAAAACTACATCCCTTTACTATCGCAAAATCGTGTATCGATATCAACCTTAAGAAGATAGAAAACAAATTAAATGATAAAGGTAGGATAGATGTAAGAAATTATATCTCTTTTAAATTTTATTTTACATCAAATGCATAGACATTTAAAACAAAAGAACTGAGTTCTGGTCTTTGGAGGCGGCTGCAGCCTCATAGCCGCCCACAAGATTCGCTACTGATGGTGACCAAGAACGCTCGGATAATAAGACAGTTTGGTTGGTTGGATACGGATGAGCGGATCTCTAGAAAACATCAGAATGGGGAGCGATTACCCCTCCCCACGGAGCGATTTAAAAACTTTTTCAGAGATGTCATCGGGCTGGAGGTGCCTAGTGCTCATATTGAGGTTTACATCGATCTGCAAACTTTCTCTGGATTCATTCTTTGTTTTTGACTCGTGAGTCACGTGAATTGGACGGATGCCAGCGCGAGCGGAAGGAATCGATGTCGCTACGACGCAATTCCCGCCCCTCTCCTCCATAAAAGTCGCACTCCGTGCTCATCGGCGGGATCTATACCGATCGTTTCTTCAATGAGCCAGAAAGGAAAAAATGAAACTTGTTTCGAAAATATCCGTACATATCGAGAGTTATTTACTGAAATTCATTACCCTTAATTGTTTAATTTTTAAATTAAAATAATGTTTGGATTTTATTGATGAAGCCCCTCTTAATAAAATTTTGCAATTTAAAATCATGTCAGAAGTTTTAGCATAAATTCAAGTGCGAATTTCAATTTATTCTACTTTTTAGGAAAACGGTTTCAAAAACATGTATGATTTTTTGTTACACTTAATTTTTGTGTACTTTATGGTTGAAAAGTTTTAATGGGCAACACCAAAACGCGGCCAACTATAGTTGGGGCAAGCCTAACCTGGCACCACCGTAAGGCTGTGATTAGGATATGCGTAGCTTTCACAATGCTGACAGATAAGGATTGTCCCATGTATTAAAATATGCTTCACAAGTACAGTTAGTGAAACTGTCAGTTGAATTGTTACTCTAGAAGCACCAACAGAGAAATTCAACTGCTGAGTTCAAACTGACAGTTCAAATTGTTCGTATATCACAGCTTTGAGACAAATTGGATGGAGAAATGCATAGTTGAGCACCAACATATTCAACAATCAATTGAACTTGCAGCTCAAAAAAAATTGAAATTTCATTCGACTCCGAATAACTATAAAGTTGAATCGAACTGAGACTGAAATACCCACACACGTAGAGGTGTTAAACTCAACAATTGAACTGTTGTGCTCAAACTGTCTGTTGAAACTGCGTGAGAACTAGTTAATTGCGTGGTGCTTCCTGCCAAAATATTGCCACAGTAGTGGAGTAAAAAAAAACTAGTATGTTGTGGCCATCACGAAACTTTCTTCTATATCTTTCTTGTGAATTCTGATCAATCCCTATGCTTGAAAAGAATGCAATATTCCCAGCAAAAAAAAAAAACTTGACGACCGTCCGAATTCCTGAATTCCCGCAAAAGCAAAGCAAAGAACGACTTGAAAGTTATTTTAAAAGCCTTGCTTGAATTAATTAGATGTTTTATTTGTTAACAAACATAAAATGGCAACAGTTATTAATTTTAAATCATTGCGATAACATTTCCGATTATCTCCCGAAAATTAAAATCACGTGAAATAAGCAGACGAGAATATTGTAATTTATCTTTCTTATTGTTGCATTTATAAAGCTATTTTTATTAACACAAAAAAAAAAAAAAAAATCAGACCCCCATGGAGCGATTGGCGCCAAAATTGAAACAACGCCTATTTACAAATAGATTCACATTTATTCTCAATTTCATCCAGAACGTAGCATTACTTCTTGAGAAATGGCACTCACAATGAAAAAAAAAGAACATTCGATTGCGCCACCCCCTTTTCAGTTTTTGACACCAAAATAAAATCAGCTCTTATACCCACTAAGGTCTACTTGCCGATAAATTTTCTTTCATTCCGTTCATTATTTCTTGAGATACAGCAGTCACAATTGACGACAAAAAACGTTCTATAGCTCAACCCCCGTTTGAGTTATTGCCACCAAAATTGAATCAGCACCTGTTCCTGTTAATGGCAACATATGGTCCAAATTTTGTTTGATTCCGCTAGTTACTTCCTGAGGAATAGCAAGCACGCGTAACTCAAAAAACGTCCCATTGCTCCACCCCCCTTGGAGGAATTCGCGCCAAAAACCAATGGGCACAAGTTCACATAGGGGCACATATGTGTACCAAATTTCGTTCGATTTCGTGCGGTAGTTTTTGCTGTAGAGCGGCCACAAAAAACTGGTCACACACAGACGTGACACACACACATACACACATACATACACACACACAGACAGACAGACATTTTCCAAAAATAGTCGAAATGGACTCAGCACACCTCAAAACGTTCGAATCCGTCAAAGTTCGAAATTCGAAAATTTGCACGAATCCAATACTTTCTTCTATATATTAGATATAGAAGAAAGTAAAAAGAAAATTTAATTTGAATTTTGACATCTTGAATTCAAATTATGTTTCTCGCAATAAAGAGTGTTTGTATGTAGGCGTGTGTGTTTGTGTGTGGGGGTATGTGTGTTTGTGTGTAGGGGGTATGTGTGTGTGTAGGCATGTGTGTTTGTGTGTAGGGGGTATGTGTGTGTAGGCATGTGTGTTTGTGTCTGTGGGCTGGCATAAGTGTGTGTGTAGTTGTGTATATGAATGTGTGTGTGGGGGGGTATGTGTATGTGTGTGTAGGCATATGTGTTTGTGTCTGTGTGCAGGCATGAATGTGTGGGTAGTTGTGTGTATGTGTTTGTGTATGTGTGTGTAGGTGTATGTGTGTGTATGTGTTTGTGTGTGTGTGTGTAGTTGTGTATGAATGCGCGTGTGTGTAGGACATGGATGCAACCAGGAGACTGCTTTCGCTATAGGAGCAGCATCGTGAGGACCCGGTCGACGCTGATGCTGCAGATTGTGGCGGTGGGAAAATAAAACCAAAGGACATCAAAACAGTCAAGTAAGAACAATAAGCAATCGTGATTGCTCAAAAAAAATAAATAAATAAATAAAAAAAAATAAAACACACTTTAAGAGATGCAGTTACTTCACCAGTGGCTTCTTTCCCGCTCGATAGGACAGTTCCTTCAAACGAGGTAACTTAGTTGAAACTGCGTGAGAACTAGTTAATTGCGTGGTGTTTCCTGGCAAAAAATTGCTACAGTAGTGGAATAAAAAAACAAAACAAATGAAACACACGCTAAGAGATGCAGTTAGTTCATCAATGGCTTCTTTCCCGCTCGATGGGACGGTTCCTTCACACGAGGTAACTTAGTTGAAACTGCGTGAGAACTAGTTAATTGCGTGGTGTTTCCTGCCAAAAAATTGCCACAGTAGTGGAGTGAAAAAAACAAAAGACAAATGAAACACACGCTAAGAGATGCAGTTAGTTCACCAGTGGCTTCTTTAACGCTCGATGGGACGGTTCCTTCAAACGAGGTAACTTAGTTGAAACTGCGTGAGAACTAGTTCATTGCGTGGTGTTTCCTGCCAAAAAATTGCCACAGTAGTGGAGTGAAAAAAAAAGACAAATGAAACACACGCTAAGAGATGCAGTTAGTTCACCAGTGGCTTCTTTCCCGCTCGATGGGACGGTTCCTTCACACGCGGTAACTTAGTTGAAACTGCATGAGCTAATTAATTGCGTGGTGTTTCCTGCTAAAAAATTGCCATAGTAGTGGAGTGAAAAAAAAAAGACAGATGAAACACACGCTAAAAAATGCAGTTAGTTCATCAATGGCTTCTTTTCCGCTTGATAGGACGGTTCCTTCAAACGAGGTAACTTAGTTGAAACTGCGTGAGAACTAGTTAATTGCGTGGTGTTTCCTGCCAAAAAATTACCATAGTAGTGGAGTAAAAAAACAAAACAAATGAAACACACGCTAAGAAATGCAGTTAGTTCATCAATGGCTTCTTTCCCGCTCGAATGGGACGGTTCCTTCACACGCGGTAACTTAGTTGAAACTGCATGAGCAAATTAATTGCTTGGTGTTTCCTGCTAAAAAATTACCATAGTAGTGGAGTAAAAAAACAAAACAAATGAAACACATGCTAAGAAATGCAGTTAGTTCATCAATGGCTTCTTTCCCGCTCGATGGGACAGTTCCTTCAAACGAGGTAACTTAGTTGAAACTGCGTGAGAACTAGTTAATTGCGCGGTGTTTCCTGCCAAAAAATTGCCACAATAGTGGAGTGAAAAAAAAAAGACAAATGAAACACACGCTAAGAGATGCAGTTAGTTCACCAGTGGCTTCCTTCCCGCTCGATGGGACGGTTCCTTCACACGCGGTAACTTAGTTGAAACTGCATGAGCTAATTAATTGCGTGGTGTTTCCTGCTAAAAAATTACCATAGTAGTGGAGTAAAAAAACAAAACAAATGAAACACACGCTAAGAAATGCAGTTAGTTCATCAATGGCTTCTTTTCCGCTTGATAGGACGGTTCCTTCAAACGAGGTAACTTAGTTGAAACTGCGTGAGAACTAGTTAATTGCGCGGTGTTTCCTGCCAAAAAATTGCCACAATAGTGGAGTGAAAAAAAAAAGACAAATGAAACACACGCTAAGAGATGCAGTTAGTTCACCAGTGGCTTCCTTCCCGCTCGATGGGACGGTTCCTTCACACGCGGTAACTTAGTTGAAACTGCATGAGCTAATTAATTGCGTGGTGTTTCCTGCTAAAAAATTACCATAGTAGTGGAGTAAAAAAACAAAACAAATGAAACACACGCTAAGAAATGCAGTTAGTTCATCAATGGCTTCTTTCCCGCTCGAATGGGACGGTTCCTTCAAACGAGGTAACTTAGTTGAAACTGCGTGAGAACTAGTTAATTGCGTGGTGTTTCCTGCCAAAAAATTGCCATAGTAGTGGAGTAAGAAAACAAAACAAATGAAACACACGCTAAGAAATGCAGTTAGTTCATCAATGGCTTCTTTCCCGCTCGAATGGGACGGTTCCTTTAAACGAGGTAACTTAGTTGAAACTGCGTGAGAACTAGTTAATTGCGTGGTGTTTCCTGCCAAAAAATTGCCACAGTAGTGGAGTGAAAAAAAAAGACAAATGAAACACACGCTAAGAGATGCAGTTAGTTCACCAGTGGCTTCTTTCCCGCTCGACGGGACGGTTCCTTCACACGCGGTAACTTAGTTGAAACTGCATGAGCTAATTAATTGCGTGGTGTTTCCTGCTAAAAAATTGCCATAGTAGTGGAGTGAAAAAAAAAAGACAGATGAAACACACGCTAAAAAATGCAGTTAGTTCATCAATGGCTTCTTTTCCGCTTGATAGGACGGTTCCTTCAAACGAGGTAACTTAGTTGAAACTGCGTGAGAACTAGTTAATTGCGTGGTGTTTCCTGCCAAAAAATTACCATAGTAGTGGAGTAAAAAAACAAAACAAATGAAACACACGCTAAGAAATGCAGTTAGTTCATCAATGGCTTCTTTCGCGCTCGAATGGGACGGTTCCTTCAAACGAGGTAACTTAGTTGAAACTGCGTGAGAACTAGTTAATTGCGTGGTGTTTCCTGCCAAAAAATTACCATAGTAGTGGAGTAAAAAAACAAAACAAATGAAACACACGCTAAGAAATGCAGTTAGTTCATCAATGGCTTCTTTCCCGCTCGAATGGGACGGTTCCTTCAAACGAGGTAACTTAGTTGAAACTGCGTGAGAACTAGTTAATTGCGTGGTGTTTCCTGCCAAAAAATTGCCACAGTAGTGGAGTGAAAAAAAAAGACAAATGAAACACACGCTAAGAGATGCAGTTAGTTCACCAGTGGCTTCTTTCCCGCTCGACGGGACGGTTCCTTCACACGCGGTAACTTAGTTGAAACTGCATGAGCTAATTAATTGCGTGGTGTTTCCTGCTAAAAAATTGCCATAGTAGTGGAGTGAAAAAAAAAAGACAGATGAAACACACGCTAAAAAATGCAGTTAGTTCATCAATGGCTTCTTTTCCGCTTGATAGGACGGTTCCTTCAAACGAGGTAACTTAGTTGAAACTGCGTGAGAACTAGTTAATTGCGTGGTGTTTCCTGCCAAAAAATTACCATAGTAGTGGAGTAAAAAAACAAAACAAATGAAACACACGCTAAGAAATGCAGTTAGTTCATCAATGGCTTCTTTCCCGCTCGAATGGGACGGTTCCTTCACACGCGGTAACTTAGTTGAAACTGCATGAGCAAATTAATTGCTTGGTGTTTCCTGCTAAAAAATTACCATAGTAGTGGAGTAAAAAAACAAAACAAATGAAACACATGCTAAGAAATGCAGTTAGTTCATCAATGGCTTCTTTCCCGCTCGATGGGACAGTTCCTTCAAACGAGGTAACTTAGTTGAAACTGCGTGAGAAATAGTTAATTGCGTGGTGTTTCCTGCCAAAAAATTGCCACAGTAGTGGAGTGAAAAAAAAAAGACAAATGAAACACACGCTAAGAAATGCAGTTAGTTCACCAGTGGCTTCTTTCCCGCTCGATGGGACGGTTCCTTCACACGCGGTCACTTAGTTGAAACTGCATGAGCTAATTAATTGCGTGGTGTTTCCTGCTAAAAAATTGCCATAGTAGTGGAGTAAAAAAACAAAACGAATGAAACACACGCTAAGAAATGCAGTTAGTTCATCAATGGCTTCTTTCGCGCTCGAATGGGACGGTTCCTTCAAACGAGGTAATTTAGTTGAAACTGCATGAGAACTAGTTAATTGCGTGGTGTTTCCTGCCAAAAAATTGCCATAGTAGTGGAGTAAAAAAACAAAACAAATGAAACACACGATAAGAAATGCAGTTAGTTCATCAATGGCTTCTTTCCCGCTCGAATGGGACGGTTCCTTCAAACGAGGTAACTTAGTTGAAACTGCGTGAGAACTAGTTAACTGCGTGGTGTTTCCTGCCAAAAAATTGCCATAGTAGTGGAGTAAAAAAAAAAGACAGATGAAACACACGCTAAGAAATGCAGTTAGTTCACCAGTGGCGTCTTTCCCGCTCGACGGGACGGTTCCTTCACACGCGGTAACTTAATTGAAACTGCATGAGCTAATTAATTGCGTGGTGTTTCCTGCTAAAAAATTGCCATAGTAGTGGAGTGAAAAAAAAAAGACAGATGAAACACACGCTAAAAAATGCAGTTAGTTCATCAATGGCTTCTTTTCCGCTTGATAGGACGGTTCCTTCAAACGAGGTAACTTAGTTGAAACTGCGTGAGAACTAGTTAATTGCGTGGTGTTTCCTGCCAAAAAATTGCCACAGTAGTGGAGTGAAAAAAAAAGACAAATGAAACACACGCTAAGAGATGCAGTTAGTTCACCAGTGGCTTCTTTCCCGCTCGACGGGACGGTTCCTTCACACGCGGTAACTTAGTTGAAACTGCATGAGCTAATTAATTGCGTGGTGTTTCCTGCTAAAAAATTGCCATAGTATTGGAGTAAAAAAACAAAACAAATGAAACACACGCTAAGAAATGCAGTTAGTTCATCAATGGCTTCTTTCCCGCTCGAATGGGACGGTTCCTTCAAACGAGGTAACTTAGTTGAAACTGCGTGAGAACTAGTTAATTGCGTGGTGTTTCCTGCCAAAAAATTGCCATAGTAGTGGAGTAAAAAAACAAAACAAATAAAACACACGCTAAGAAATGCAGTTAGTTCATCAATGGCTTCTTTTCCGCTCGAATGGGACGGTTCCTTTAAACGAGGTAACTTAGTTGAAACTGCGTGAGAACTAGTTAACTGCGTGGTGTTTCCTGCCAAAAAATTGCCATAGTAGTGGAGTAAAAAAAAAAGACAGATGAAACACACGCTAAGAAATGCAGTTAGTTCACCAGTGGCGTCTTTCCCGCTCGACGGGACGGTTCCTTCACACGCGGTAACTTAATTGAAACTGCATGAGCTAATTAATTGCGTGGTGTTTCCTGCTAAAAAATTGCCATAGTAGTGGAGTGAAAAAAAAAAGACAGATGAAACACACGCTAAAAAATGCAGTTAGTTCATCAATGGCTTCTTTTCCGCTTGATAGGACGGTTCCTTCAAACGAGGTAACTTAGTTGAAACTGCGTGAGAACTAGTTAATTGCGTGGTGTTTCCTGCCAAAAAATTGCCACAGTAGTGGAGTGAAAAAAAAAGACAAATGAAACACACGCTAAGAGATGCAGTTAGTTCACCAGTGGCTTCTTTCCCGCTCGACGGGACGGTTCCTTCACACGCGGTAACTTAGTTGAAACTGCATGAGCTAATTAATTGCGTGGTGTTTCCTGCTAAAAAATTGCCATAGTAGTGGAGTGAAAAAAAAAAGACAGATGAAACACACGCTAAAAAATGCAGTTAGTTCATCAATGGCTTCTTTTCCGCTTGATAGGACGGTTCCTTCAAACGAGGTAACTTAGTTGAAACTGCGTGAGAACTAGTTAATTGCGTGGTGTTTCCTGCCAAAAAATTACCATAGTAGTGGAGTAAAAAAACAAAACAAATGAAACACATGCTAAGAAATGCAGTTAGTTCATCAATGGCTTCTTTCCCGCTCGAATGGGACGGTTCCTTCAAACGAGGTAACTTAGTTGAAACTGCGTGAGAACTAGTTAATTGCGTGGTGTTTCCTGCCAAAAAATTGCCACAGTAGTGGAGTGAAAAAAAAAGACAAATGAAACACACGCTAAGAGATGCAGTTAGTTCACCAGTGGCTTCTTTCCCGCTCGATGGGACGGTTCCTTCACACGCGGTAACTTAGTTGAAACTGCATGAGCAAATTAATTGCGTGGTGTTTCCTGCTAAAAAATTGCCATAGTAGTGGAGTAAAAAAACAAAACAAATGAAACACACGCTAAGAAATGCAGTTAGTTCATCAATGGCTTCTTTTCCGCTTGATAGGACGGTTCCTTCAAACGAGGTAACTTAGTTGAAACTGCGTGAGAACTAGTTAATTGCGCGGTGTTTCCTGCCAAAAAATTGCCACAATAGTGGAGTGAAAAAAAAAAGACAAATGAAACACACGCTAAGAGATGCAGTTAGTTCACCAGTGGCTTCCTTCCCGCTCGATGGGACGGTTCCTTCACACGCGGTAACTTAGTTGAAACTGCATGAGCTAATTAATTGCGTGGTGTTTCCTGCTAAAAAATTACCATAGTAGTGGAGTAAAAAAACAAAACAAATGAAACACACGCTAAGAAATGCAGTTAGTTCATCAATGGCTTCTTTCCCGCTCGAATGGGACGGTTCCTTCAAACGAGGTAACTTAGTTGAAACTGCGTGAGAACTAGTTAATTGCGTGGTGTTTCCTGCCAAAAAATTGCCATAGTAGTGGAGTAAGAAAACAAAACAAATGAAACACACGCTAAGAAATGCAGTTAGTTCATCAATGGCTTCTTTCCCGCTCGAATGGGACGGTTCCTTTAAACGAGGTAACTTAGTTGAAACTGCGTGAGAACTAGTTAATTGCGTGGTGTTTCCTGCCAAAAAATTGCCACAGTAGTGGAGTGAAAAAAAAAGACAAATGAAACACACGCTAAGAGATGCAGTTAGTTCACCAGTGGCTTCTTTCCCGCTCGACGGGACGGTTCCTTCACACGCGGTAACTTAGTTGAAACTGCATGAGCTAATTAATTGCGTGGTGTTTCCTGCTAAAAAATTGCCATAGTAGTGGAGTGAAAAAAAAAAGACAGATGAAACACACGCTAAAAAATGCAGTTAGTTCATCAATGGCTTCTTTTCCGCTTGATAGGACGGTTCCTTCAAACGAGGTAACTTAGTTGAAACTGCGTGAGAACTAGTTAATTGCGTGGTGTTTCCTGCCAAAAAATTACCATAGTAGTGGAGTAAAAAAACAAAACAAATGAAACACACGCTAAGAAATGCAGTTAGTTCATCAATGGCTTCTTTCGCGCTCGAATGGGACGGTTCCTTCAAACGAGGTAACTTAGTTGAAACTGCGTGAGAACTAGTTAATTGCGTGGTGTTTCCTGCCAAAAAATTACCATAGTAGTGGAGTAAAAAAACAAAACAAATGAAACACACGCTAAGAAATGCAATTAGTTCATCAATGGCTTCTTTCCCGCTCGAATGGGACGGTTCCTTCAAACGAGGTAACTTAGTTGAAACTGCGTGAGAACTAGTTAATTGCGTGGTGTTTCCTGCCAAAAAATTGCCACAGTAGTGGAGTGAAAAAAAAAGACAAATGAAACACACGCTAAGAGATGCAGTTAGTTCACCAGTGGCTTCTTTCCCGCTCGACGGGACGGTTCCTTCACACGCGGTAACTTAGTTGAAACTGCATGAGCTAATTAATTGCGTGGTGTTTCCTGCTAAAAAATTGCCATAGTAGTGGAGTGAAAAAAAAAAGACAGATGAAACACACGCTAAAAAATGCAGTTAGTTCATCAATGGCTTCTTTTCCGCTTGATAGGACGGTTCCTTCAAACGAGGTAACTTAGTTGAAACTGCGTGAGAACTAGTTAATTGCGTGGTGTTTCCTGCCAAAAAATTACCATAGTAGTGGAGTAAAAAAACAAAACAAATGAAACACACGCTAAGAAATGCAGTTAGTTCATCAATGGCTTCTTTCCCGCTCGAATGGGACGGTTCCTTCACACGCGGTAACTTAGTTGAAACTGCATGAGCAAATTAATTGCTTGGTGTTTCCTGCTAAAAAATTACCATAGTAGTGGAGTAAAAAAACAAAACAAATGAAACACATGCTAAGAAATGCAGTTAGTTCATCAATGGCTTCTTTCCCGCTCGATGGGACAGTTCCTTCAAACGAGGTAACTTAGTTGAAACTGCGTGAGAAATAGTTAATTGCGTGGTGTTTCCTGCCAAAAAATTGCCACAGTAGTGGAGTGAAAAAAAAAAGACAAATGAAACACACGCTAAGAGATGCAGTTAGTTCACCAGTGGCTTCTTTCCCGCTCGACGGGACGGTTCCTTCACACGCGGTAACTTAGTTGAAACTGCATGAGCTAATTAATTGCGTGGTGTTTCCTGCTAAAAAATTGCCATAGTATTGGAGTAAAAAAACAAAACAAATGAAACACACGCTAAGAAATGCAGTTAGTTCATCAATGGCTTCTTTCGCGCTCGAATGGGACGGTTCCTTCAAACGAGGTAATTTAGTTGAAACTGCATGAGAACTAGTTAATTG